>NC_048302.1:41592715-41717594 GCF_013100865.1 Trachemys scripta elegans | reverse complement strand
CTTTAAGACTAACAGAAGTATTGGGAGCATAAGCTTTCGGGGGTAAGAACCTCACTTCTTCAGATGCAAGTAATGGAAATCTCCAGAGGCAGGTATAAATCAGTATGGAGATATCTCTCCATCACCTCTGGCGATTTCTCCATACTGATTTATACCTGCCTCTGGAGATTTCCATTACTTGCATCTAAAGAAGTGAGGTTCTTACCCCCGAAAGCTTATGCTCCCAATACTTCTGTTAGTCTTAAAGGTGCCACAGGACCCTGAATCGATAGTGTTGCAACCCCTGGGTCTCGATCCTGGCAGATGCAACCAGTATTTGCCCTCTACCCTGCAGATTTAGCCCACTAGTGAAGCAAGGAACATGTTTAGACTTGGATGTTTGCAGTGTCATTGCAGCAGATGCACTAGGATGACCAGACAGCAAGTGTGAAAAATTGTGACACTTTCCGGGGGGGAGGAGGAGGAGGGTATAGTTACCTATATAAGATAAAACCCATCCTAGGAAGCACGGACATTCAGATTTTATTTGTTGGTAGAAGGAGAAGATAAACTTGTTCCCTATTTAACCAGTGTAATTGGTGGAGTCGGGAGCCAAACATTGGCCTGACACAGGCTCCAGATCCCAGGTCCAAGTATCTCTGCAATACTCCTGTGATGTGATGCGATACAATTACAGGGGTTGGGCCAAAAATTAGCCAGGATACAGATGCCGGATCTGGGGGTTTTCAGCGCTGCCGTTCTGGGATGCATCAAGCTCTGAATTTTAGTGGTGCAATGACAATGGTTTATTCTCTGTTGGGGGCAGGTATCAAAAATTGGTTGATCCAGTAGGAGCCAAGTAGGAGCCAGAGCTAAAGGGTTTATATGCTGATGCTGTGAGGGATGTCTCAGGGCCTGGGTTTCTTTTGATGCAATAAAGCAGATAGGTTTGTTCTCCATTAAGCTATGAAAGTTGGGGGAGTGGGGCCTAGAGCAGAATCCAACTTTTATCCCTTTCCTTGAACAATTATTTTTCCAGGTCATCCGAGAGAGGGAAACCCCCTATGAAAGTACATTTTGGAGGGAGCTTGCCTTTTTTGTAAGCAATACATTTTAATAGTCATATTAATAAAATTTTGGTACCCACTGAAAGAAATTCAGTTTTAATTTAAAAAAAAAAATCTGAGTGATGTAAATGGAAGTTATGCTAAAACAAGGTGATTTACAAAGACGTGCCTATTCTTAAAAACAAAAATGATGTGGTCATATGCCTGCATTTCTTTGTTTAAATGAATTCTTTAGAAAAGCAAGGAACAATCTGTGATAAAGTCATTTTATCCTCAAGAAAATATTCAGCTATGCAGCAACAAACTTCTAAATAAATCAAGTGGATGTTTAGGATATTGTGAATTACACACAGTAATGAAGATTTAAATGTCTGCATTTCCACCCCCTTGACCCTCAACATGTTTGTACCTTCATATGCAGATGAGTCACCAAGCAATGACTGGAAACTCAACTACTGTACAGGTAAAGAGTGCCCTCTAGTGTTCTTTCATTAAAACAGATTTTAATGCATTGTCTTATTAGATCAAATTTTATTGGAAGAGTGGAAGGTTCCTATTACAATGCTATTTCCTCTTTATTGTCTTGGGATAGCCGCAGGGGGAAAAAAGGGGGAAAAGATGATTTGCAGGAACCTATGAATTGCATCTTTTTGGTTAAGGTGTAATTTCTATCCAATGATATAAAGAATCTTGGCTCGATAATCACTCTTTCTCAAAACACAGGTGCCAAAAGAAATTTCTTGGCAGCCTTAGTCTCTAAACTGTCTGCAATAATGGTATAAGTATCAGGACATAACAGCGTAGCCAGGAATTAATAAGGTAGCAAAAACATTTATAATTTATTAAACACTTCAGTGTAATCTGTTGACCTATGAACCAAGCAGCACTATCTGTCAACTGCTATCAGCTGCAAAGGTCAGTTCACACAAACTATGGTAACATATAACCCATTCTGTTATGTGCTGTCTAACTGACTACCTGTCTAAATAAATACCAGTCAAGCTTTAGTACTTAAAATCTCTTTAATTAATAAACAAGATCAAATCTGAATGGTTACCAGATGTGTTTTCACCTTGTTGATAGCAACTAAACCTGTAAAATGACAACTAAGTCAGTAACAATAAACATACTGTTGAAATAAAAGAAAACAGCAGCCACATTGTTTATTGACCTTTCCCTCTTAAGGAAAGTAGCAAAAGTTAGGAGAAGAATTCAAAAGGATAGAACTTAGGTGAAAAGAAATAAGGATAGAATACTAATAATGTGGCATCCAAGGAATACTGTTAGTCCCACTTAGCATGATAATACAGTGCCAGAGGTGGTTTGTTATGTTGTTTTCCCATGGCTGTAATGCAAGAGGGAGATCAAATATAAATGTTAGCAAGATTCTTGGCTGGCATTCATCACTGAAGAAGAAATATTTGGCCCTATTCCTGGGTGGTATTGCTACCAAAAGTAAAGAGATACTGCCAGTCATTAATTCCTGTGTATCTCCTTTTCTGTTTTATGGCTGAGTTGGCATCTGGCATGGTCTGGAAGAGCAAAACATACTTGGTCATGGTCTTTATAGATTGGAACTCTTTTGAATTAGAGACACAAGTTAACACCAAGTAAAGGGGACTGTGAATAACTGGATTTGATTATTGCATCTAGCTGCAGTCCTTGTTTGGCCACTCAGTATTGCTTCTGGTCTTAGGGTAGGCAGCTTGTACAAATTGTGACACTCTTCATTGTTGCTATGATCCAGCCATGAGTAGAATGAGCTAATTAAAAACAGGTCACAAGTCATGATACATATAAGGCCATATTTAATGCTATCAGCTCTGCACTGGAGATCTTTGAAATTTAGTTTTACTTATGCTTCTCAGATACCAGTATCAGCCACCATACCTAATAAAGGATCCACTAGGTCTTTTAAAAATACGGCTTTGCAGATCTACATGACTTTTTGTGTATTAGAAGAGTCCCAAAAAGGGATATGGTTTGCACAAAGTATGTGGAATCAGCAGAAAACAACACTGTGCTATTGTACCACAAAGAAAAAATGGATATAGGGAGAAAATTATGAACATAAATTAATGTCAGCCTAAGCTAGAATAGCTTGCATTCTTCAGCATCCACCACAGTTTAGTCACTTGAGAATTTTCTCACTGTACATTATATGGGATTTTATACATCTGTCAGCTAAATATGAATTCCAAATACAAAATATAGCACTCAGAAACATTATCTGGATTTCTGACACCCCCTGGAGGATGTTGGGTCCATAAGCTAATGAATGGATTATAATGACTCGTCAATATAATATTTTATGTGTGGGACAGACACAGTCTTTTTCTAATGTTGTTAATATTTTGTGTATGATTACAGTTCTCACTTTCGTCTGATTAGCACTCTGAAATGTTAAAAAATAAAAATGCTACTACTATGCATGCATTTAAGTTCAAAACTATATATCTAACAATTAATTTGGCATTAACTTTTTAAATGTCATACCTGTACATGACCACAATGGATACAATTTAATTTTAATTGCTTTACACTGCCATTTCTGAGCAAAATGGAATGGAAATTGCTTATACAAAATGTGAGGCAGTATTTCAGCAAAGTGCAACTTGTTACACCTGAGCTATCATTCCACAAATAAGCATTGTTGTAGCTCAGTCTTTGATAAATTATCACATCTGAAAAATGCCTCTCATTTGACTGACACGTATGCTGTGCTACAAAATGCTGCAGCTCCTATGCATGATGATACAGCAAACAATTATGTATATTGTATTGCCTGACTTTAGTATTTAGAAGCATATTAATCATCCTGTGTTAAGGGATTGAAAGAACAATAGAGATTGTTGTATGGAGAAAGTTTGTATAACCTTTTTATATCCCTAGATATTCTAGTAACTCAAAATTAAATAATAATAATGAAACATTTCAAAATTTCAAAGTTGTTTGTTTCTCAGGATTCAGCACTGACTCATTCCATTATTTTTAAAGTTTTTTTTAATCAAAAATTTATTGAAAATCATAGAAATAAGGTACCAAATTTTCATTTTCCAAAACATGTGCTTTCAATAAACAAAAAATATTGATAACCATTTGATAATGGTTCTGACAACATGCTTAGTAACTATTTCAGTTAAAATTGGTATCCCAAAATTAATTAAAAATAAAATGTTTTGAAAAAAAAATCAACAATTTTACATGAAATAATGACAAGGAAAGTCAGAGAGTTTCAGATGGAAAGGCAGCAGGTAACATCATAGCAACAAAAGATACTGAGATGGGGACATGCAGGTTTTCAGTCAAGAGGAACAAGGCAATGCCTTCACCAGGGCATCATGGGGCAGAGGAGTGAATTACTAAAAGCCATGGATGATCGGGCCTGCTGGAAATGTGGAAAGTCTGAACGTTTTAAATGGGATTGTCTACTGATTAAAACTGATGTTGGACAGATTGGTGCAGAGAACAGTGACAAAAGCGGTCTTCCACCAAATTCTAGACCACCACGGTATCTGCCTGACATTGGAGGGAGTAGTATCTATCTGCCTGGGAAGGTTGAGAGAGTCTCATGTAATAGCCTAATTCAGGGGTGGACAACCTGAGCCTGAGAAGGAGCCAGAATTTGCCAATGTACATTGCCAAAGAGCCACAGTAATATGTCAGCAGCCCACCCATCAGCTCCCCCACCCACGCTCCCAGTGCCTCCCGCCCACCAGCAGCCCTGCCAATCAGTGCCACCCCCTCCCGTCCCGCACCTCCTGATCAGCTGTTTCATGGCGTGCAGGAGGCTCTGGCGGGGAGGGAGAGGAGCAAGGGCATGGTAGGCTCAGAGGAGGGGGTGGGAAGGGGTGGAGTGGGGGCAAGGCCATTGGCAGAGCCAGGGGTTGAGCAGTGAGCACCCCCCAGCACATTGGAAAGTTGGCACCTGTAGCTCCAGCCCCGGAGTCTGCGCCTGTACAAGGAACCTCATATTAACTTCTGAAGAGCCACATGTGGCTCCGGAGCCACAGGTTGGCCACCCCTGCCCTAATTGATTCTTGAGTACAAGTGTTGTGCTATCTGAAAGGGTACAGAAAGAAGCCTCCAGAGAAAGACCACATAAATTAACTGCCTACTGTGGGGTGAGCAAATGACCAAAAAATAAATGAAATGGGCAATTGGCAAGCCACTGTGGACATTGATAACTTAAATTGATATGGGATTTTATTGTGTCATGAGAGTCTGATCAAGGGTCATTGTTTAGGACTGATTTTCTAATGAATTATGGAGTTAATCTTAATATGGGGGATAAAATCTGCACTGTAACTGCCACTAGAGTATGTAAGTTAGTTGTGGCAGGGGATGTAATAATTCTCTCAAGGGTGGAAGGGGTAATTCCAGCCTAAGTAACAGGTACAGCAAATAATGACAGACTAGAGAACATTATAGAGCCCTCAGGTGAGACATTGGGACTTGCTGGTGGCACGTTGTCTTGAAACCACAAAAAAGAGAGCTATATTGCTCCTGATAGCTAATTTAGTGACAGAACTGCTGATTCTAAAGCAGTGCAATAAATTAAGGAAAGAGAGGAGGGGATAATAAATAAAAACAGCGAGAAACCAAGTTCAGATCACCTTATCAAAATGGGTCCAAGACAAGAGCCCGTACATTCCCAATTAGATTTTGACAAGATTTATGGAAATGTGGGTGCCACATTTTGCATTCCAGATAGAATCAAGATGGATGCAGCAGTAGAGGCCACTGCATGCTGCCTGTTTGCATACATCATTCCTGAGAGGGGTGGAGTAGTGTGTCAGGAGCTGGTGATGAAATAGGAGCAAGACAGAGGATCCTTTCTTACAGCAGATCAAAGGGAGCCTTTTTAGCTATATGGCCAAATAGCCAGGGTTCAAACAATAGACCAGGGAAGCCCATCATTGGCCTTGTGATAGTGCTCTAGATGTTGAAATTAATACTTATGACCAGATCGGGAGACATCTTGGGGTAGAGAAGCTCACAGCTACATATCATCTATGCTATACTGGCTAGGATGGATCTTCCGGATATTTAATACATTGGTTCAAGACCAGATCCTTGAGGGACCCTACTAAAAACACCAACAAAGCATTCTCCATTAATTTCTTTTTGAAATCTATCAGTTAACCAGTTCTTAATCCATGGAGCTTCTGTGGAGCTATGCCAATTTATACCAGTCAAGGATCAAACCCTGATTTGCACTGTAAACATTTTTTTCATTACACTGCTTTCTTCTTATTAAATCAAACAAATGTTTTCCTCATCAGTGTTCTAGCCTGTGTTTCTAGGAACCTTTACCATAGAAACTGGCCTTGCCATTGCCCTCAAAAAACATCATTTGATAACTTGTTTTTGTTAAAGCCTACCTTACATATTTCAATGCCAGTCCTAGCCGGCTTGTTTTATTGGCTAATAAAACTCAGCAGAGGTGATATTTGTATGGTCTGGTATTTTAGTAAAGGTGCTGAGACAGCTGAATTCCTTCAGAACGGTGGATGTCCTTAAGGTGGTCCCAGAGATCAGCTTTCAGGCAGTGTTTGTTACAAGTTAAATTTTGGAATCTGCTTTCTCAGAAGTGTTACTTCAGGCCTTAGACTAGCATGATAATCAGAAACTCTGGGTCCTGTAATAAAATTGTGAATTTCCCACTGTAGAGCTTGATGGCAAGTCTGGGTTTTTATTAAAATATGGTTGCAACATATGAGAATTCCTCACCTTCTCTCACCACCCTATATTCAATCCCTTAATTTCCTAGGTTGCTTTTTTACCACCTGTCTATCTGGAAAAGAATGATGGGTTGGTTTGGTTTGGTTTTGGTGGGGGACGGGGTTTTGTGTTGCCCCCTCCCCTCATTTCAGAGTTCTTTCTCAATGGGGCTGCAACATCTCAGATTTTGATTAATGAGAAACTCTAATCAACCCTCTTCCTCTCTGTTCTTCAGATACTTCTGTGCCGATGAATTTTTAGGTATTGCATTTTTAGTTTGAATCATCATTTTGAATTTTAGGGGGGGGGGCAGTTACTAGATTGCCTACATTTTCCTGACTTCTGTTTTGATGGCATATTAATGAAATATCAATAGAACTTTCCCCTCAAAGCAGAACCAGCTCTAGGCACCAGCAAAGCAAGCATGTGCTTGGGGCGGCCATTTTTATTTATTTATTTATTTATTGCTTGGGCAGTTGCGCTCTAGGAGCTTGGGTCGGCAAATTTTTTGCTTGGGGGGGGTGGCAAAAAATCTAGAGCCGACCTTGCCTCAAAGCCTAATCCAAAAGCTCTTGAAATCAGTGGAACCTCCCCCTCACCCCACCCCACCCCACCCTACCCCCCACCCAATTGATTTCAGTGGGCTTTGGATCAGGCCTTTATATTCTAAGGTGTGGCATGTACCTTGTCTGATGTTAGGAAGTATTTTCTTTGCAGCTTAACACAGGGCAATACCAAGGATAATTCACAGCAGTGAATTCTGGTTGTTCAGTGCTATATTCAAATTAGCTGATTGGGCTTTTGCTGTTATACTGTATATTTAGCAATACAATAAAAACAAATTCCAAACAAGTATGTTATTTTGACTCTCAGCAACAATATACAGTCATAGGTATGGAGACATCTGCTGTTATTGTTTTTTTCCTGCTAAATAAATGTGTGGTGACGACGCAGGAAAGGAAACAGAACGCCAGGTCTGTGGTAGCTAGAGAGCTTTACAAGCCTCTTGCAAAAAGCCTCCCAGGAAAACTTTTCCTGGGGTTTTTATTTCTCTCCTTACTTTGTTTACAACTCTTCTTAGTGGTTACATTCTTGCGCATAGAAGAGCCAGGCAGTATACATGCACATAAGATAACGAACCCATCTCTTGAGCGCGTGAACACCAGCTGCGAGGGTACAATCAAATCAGCCAAATAAGTTTCCCAAACACAAACGCTGGATTGAAGGTCACTCCTGCCTCGTAGCCATGGGAGCAGTTTGCCGCGCCTGTGGGCTGACGATTCGGGAGCTATGCGTCCCTACATAAATGTATGGTTAAGGTTACATTGAGACTTCCAGTATAGCGCACTGATCTCAGAAACTTCTGACAAATACTCTTGTGGGGGTGAAACTTTATAATGACCTGCATACAGAGGATCGCTGAGCAAGCTGAAGATGAGGGTAATGATCTCTACTGGGCATGGAGCATAAGAACAGTTACTCTGCTGCCAGCACACATGAGTGCCCGCACACAGAAATAATTTTGGGTTATTGAGCTGCATAGTAATAAGCATGCTGGTAATGCCCTCTGTCCCTCACCCTGCCCACTATACCAACCAGAGATCATCTACAGCACACAGACAGTACAGCCCTCCTGTGTAGGTCCTCTCCTTAAGTCTCTTCTCCACCTCATGCAATAGAGCCAGCGTGAGTCTATGCATTTAGGTCCTACTGTGACTACTGGGAAGGAGAGTTATCTATCTATAGTATACATTTTACCATCTAGCCCGATAGAATGTTTTATATATATATATATATATATATATATATAAACATATATGCTATGTTCAGCTATGGTAACTAAATTTTTTCATTGCTCTGACTTTTGTGCTTTTAAATTAGTACTATTAATATTGCATGCACCAGGGCCAGTTCAGGCTAAGCAAGGATAACAGAATCAGGTCTTAGTCACCTGAATCAATGCCCAGGTGTCTTTCCAATGAATTTACTGGATGCTGAATTAGTCTCCTTAATGTTTTGCATTTAATATACAAATGGTGTTTGGAAAAAATATTTTTTCCAGCTATCTTTACATTCTTTACATCAGTCTGAAACCTATAGTTTTATTTTTTCAACATCTGTTATCTACTTCAGTATATTTTTCTTTGTATCCCCTCTCACGACTACAGTACTCAGCAACACTCTCAACAGCACACCACTAGTTTTTTAGTTGAAAGCTTTTTTTAATAGCTCGTGGCCTGGCTGCTCATGAAAACCTGTTTAAGTCAGCAACCAGCATGTTTTAAAATGCTTTCAAAAACTTCCTCTGCAATCCAGATACTACGTTCAATGGCATCTCACCTGAAGTCAGATTACTTTCAAATTTCACTTTCTATGAAAAAAGTGTAATTGGAAGTATTCAACTACTCCTTCTTCCAGAGCAATGAATTTAATTGAGTCCCCGTAACTCATAAAAAAATGATTTAATGAACTGGTAGAAGGAGGCAAATTCTCAAGTTGATCACAGCAAGAAAATCCAGAAACTTAACAAGAAGAAGTTAAATATAAAAACATTAGCAAAATACAGACAAAAAGTAATTAATAACAAAAGATGTTTAGTATCACTTATTTTCTCTTTCCAGTGTAAAATTTTCCATACTGCAAATTAGAACTCACTCAAAAAAATGGAAAATACTCAAAAAAACCTGTACACTGTTCTGGTCATGATACTACTATTTCTTCAAAATTAAAAAGAAGACCTTTCTTTAACACTGAGAACCTAGTAGACTGAGGACCCACCATGTATTTTCATCTGTAGAGTTTGTTATACTAATGTAACCCTTCTGCCCATCTAAGTTGGCAGCAACAAGGACCGGGTTCTGTATCTAGGGGTTCCGTTTCAATAACGCAATGCAAAACCAGCTCGAGCCCCCACTCAGTGACCTGGGACAATTACATACCACGCCCTGGGCGCCTCTAAGAGGCAATACTTTCCCTCTCGCAAGCGCGGAGTCTGAGTGTAGCAGAAAATGTTTAATAACATGAGGTAAACGACATCAGTATTAAATTGGAAAAAACACCACAAACAGGATTCATAACACAAACCATGAGCAAAAGACCCACCCCAGCAAATTGGGCTGTGCCCTTTCCCTTTGGTTCTTGAATCCAGCAACCCAAAAATCACCCAGAGTCCCCAAAGTCCAAAACCCCCAGAGTCTCTTGGGTCCAGCAACCACCCAAAGTCCCAAAAGTCCAACAACCCCCAAAGTCTCTGTCCCTGGTCAGGACAGCCCCAGAGTAAAAGGGGGACACGCAGTGTTAAGGGGCACCTTACGTGATCCGAGGCCGACCGGCCATCTCTCCGTGGGGTTCTGCCACAGCCTTCACCACAAGCCAGTCCACTTCCTGCCCTCCCACGAACTGCTCTGCTCTACGAGCTGCTCCGCTCACCGACCTGTGAGCCGCTCCAGCCATCCCCGCAAATGGCTCCACTCACTGACCTGTGAGCCGCTCCAGCCGTCCCCATAAATGGCTCCACTTGCCATTCCTTGGGCCGCTCCAACCATCCCAGCAAGGCTCCGCACCGCTCCTCCAGCCATCCCCGCAAACTGCTCCGCCAGCCGCTTAGCAATATAGCTTCAGGCTCCCCCACTAGTTAACACAGCACTCCGTGATCTCAGCTCTTAATAATTTTAGTTCTTTTTCTGATTTCAGCTCATAGTAGGGGAACCCCAGTGCTGGTGCACCATTGGCCCAAAGTGAATTCAGCTCAGCAGCCTGTAACTAGACTCCTAATGGAATCAAAGTTAGCTCTGACATTCAACAGTGGAGAGCAGAGATGGTGCAATTGGTGTTTCAAGCCCTCAAAGGGGCCCATACCATCAAGTAGAAATCCCTGTCCCTGTCCTCTCTCAATTCACTGGGTTGTGGAACCCATGTCCCTTGTCTAGCGAGTGCTACTTAGGTGATAGTGAGACACACTGTCATAAAACAGTTTCATTGTCCTTGATTCACATAATCAGGGTAAAACTTTATTCCTCCTACCCCAATAAGAGAGAAACTGGGGATCCCACCCCATCCAAAGTAACCACTATCAGTTGCTGTTGTCTCATGCCAGGTGGGTGGGTGTGCCTATGCAAACAAGATCAGCCCCTGGAGTTCTTTTCCACTCTCACCATAATTCACCACCAGATGTCAGGGTAGAGCTCATCCTGACTCTGCTTACACTAAGATGGTCTCAATAGTGAAATTATCATTTCCCAGATATCCACAAGGCGATATATTCCAGTTGAGTGATGGAATCTCAAATTGACTTACTGATACCTGAGCCATGAACTGAAATTGTTCCTAATGTTTCTTCAATAATAAAAACAAACTAAAATTAGTATATTTTCTGTGAATACATGGAGAACATTTCATCAGTAGCTTGCATGTTCTTCGCTACATTTTTTCAGAGTGCTAACTGAAAGACTCGCAGTGCTAATTCAAATCAAGAAAAAAAAATAATTCGGTTACTATCTATAGAGTACTGAACATAGTGGGCTATATGGGCAATTGTCCTAACCCACCCTAAGCACTGAAATTATTATTTTGGGAAGAAACCCGATTCTCCTTTAACTGAATGCACAAGTGTGAAAACCAGCAGTAACACTCCAGTTCTGCTACACAATATGTGAGAGCAGGTCGCAAACAGGATGTACAGGAAAAAAAACATATCTTCTGCATGCCACAGAGAATTACAACATGCACTCTGTGGCAAGGTGAAGAGGGATTGTGAGGGGAGTATTGGTGTGACAAGTAGGGCAGAGAATGCATGAAAAATACAGTGTAGAAGGATCATAGCACACAGCAGCTGCTGCTATAACATGCAGGCTGTTGTAAAGGCCACAAAGTGCTGCACTGGTACTGCATAAGTTAGGGTAAGATTCTATCCCACATTTCCATATAGGTTGCTCAGGCTTTGCACAACGGTGATGAGTTTCTGTGGTACTGCGTATATCTAGTTACCCTAATAATTGTAAAATATGTTTTGAAAAAAGGTAAGAAAGTTCTTGTTCATATAACTGTTACCCTTAGAGCTGGGTCAATACTGCAAAAAATATGTTTCTGCAAAAATCCATTCTGATTTTTAAAATAAATTTGCATTGATTGTATTTGCTTTCCACAAATATTCTAGCAAAATATTTTACTAATACGAATACTTGCAAAAAGCAAATGTTATGCTGAGAGCAAATGTCGAATGGCATACCAAGCCACCAACAGGATTAATTTCAAACGTTATATCTGGCATGTAATTTGATATTTATACCATTGTGAAATTACATATGTCATACAGTCAGAACAGAAAGACCAGTAGGCTTATGCCACTAGCCAATGCAGTACACATTTTGAATATTCATACTGAACTAAATGATCCATAGACCAAAAATTATTCACTGAAGAAATTAAAGAATAATCACGTATAAGAAAATCTGAGTGTTTGGCCATTTGTTTGCAGAAAATTCACAAAGAAAAAGGCGAAATACATTATCCAAGTCTGTATTTCATACACAAGCTTCATTGTGAAATTAGGGCACATGTTCATATTACACAGATCAAAACTCATGCTGCTTCATCCAGAGATGACGGTAGTCTTTGTATGATGACCTTTTGGTATGTGTTGCTTACTGAAGATGTGGCAGTGGCCAGTCATACTGTTGCAAGATGCAGAGGGCAATTTGAGAATGGTGTCCCTGCACTCTCATGCAAGTTGAACAAGTGTTCACCGTAGCCGTTTGAATTAATCTATGCCATAACTCAACCTGTGTCATTCTGCATATGCCACACTTGTCAGCAGCAGGGGTCACTCGGATACTACTTGACAATATCACTACCATTAGCAATGTCAAATCTTGTGTGGTCAGGTAAGCACAAACTAGAGCATAGTTAGAAAATAGAAGGGATTCCCAGGATGAATCGGCTAGAAGTGCACCCATGCTTTTCCCACATGAATAGTGAGCTTCATGAGTCCCATGACGATTTTTGTAAAAGGTGCATTGCTATGCCCTTCAGTCAGCTCTTGGTAAATGGGTACAAGAATATCAGTGTTTCCATGAATGTCCATCACTAAACCTTGATTAAAGATGCAAGTGGGTACAGTTGACAGTGATAATCAATTGACCAGTGTGTTCCATTCTAGAGGCATTGTAAGGGCTGCTGTGATGCCGAGAAGGCAGGTTTCTTCAGCTGGCTGCATGGAGAATGCTCACACAGGTGCAAGCCCTACTCTTCATAGCTGCCTTGTCAGCTGTGTCTGCTGCTTATTTGGATGAACATACCCCTTGAATGGTTAACTCCAACATACCCCTTGGATGGTTAACTCCAACTATATTTGCATACTTTGCCCTGCCTTGTTGTGTGTGCAATGGCTCTCCCTGTGACTGGGCGCAGGACAGTACATCTCCTTTTAAGCACACGGGTCTGCAGTTAGTGCAGGTAATGCATTCCTTCACTCAATTCACAATCTAGCCTATTGTTTCATTTTTACCACAGATTCATCAGACCTTTTCCCCCTAAATCAAATAAACCAATACATGTTTAATATTTATTATCTATATGATCTACAAATGTTCTATATGTGTTGAAACATTTAAACATTTTGTAGAATGGAAAAATCTGCAATATAACATTTTGTGTATAGATATATAATTAATTATAATAATTTTATATAATGGCAGTTAATTGTTTTACATAATGTTAATCATAAGTACTGTACGTTTAT
This sequence comes from Trachemys scripta elegans, assembly GCF_013100865.1. Lineage (NCBI taxonomy): Eukaryota > Metazoa > Chordata > Testudines > Emydidae > Trachemys > Trachemys scripta. The sequence goes on along the minus strand of NC_048302.1, from coordinate 41,704,085 downwards.
TTTAGCTTCTTTCACCACAAAATGATTGTTGTAATAGAGAAGGGGGGTCTTAGAACCTGCAGGGCTGGAACCTGGGCCATTGATGCCTCTGCATTACCACAGTGAAACTGGATTTAGCAGGAAGTACTACCCACTGATTGGCTGATATCAGTACTTAAACAAGGAAGCCAGGAAGGGGTGCTGTCTGAGCAACAATAGTTTCCTGAGCATAAATTCTAGTTTGGAAGGCTTAGAAGTGCATTAAGATTAGGAAAGTAGAGAGGTTTGAGATGAGATTTAAGATAATAAATAAAGTATTATTAGGTTTTTGAGGCTTCAAACTTCTTTTCTCCATAAAAACATGATAGGGTTTTCTAAGACTTTCTGGGAGTGCTGTGGATGGCCTTATTAATCAGTGATTGTAAAGCACTTTGAAGATGACAAATGCTGTATGAATGTCAAGTGATATTGAATGAGGAAAGGACTATGCAGGAGGTCCTGCTAGAACTCAGACTTCCCAAGTTTGTTCAAAATTAAAGTGAGGGGGAGCGGCACGAAGATTTGTTTTCTAAAAAGTGGAGTGACTCTTTCTAAGTCCTCCGTGGGAAAATGTTACCTGTTAATATAACCAAGATATCAGTGTAAACAATGTACAACTTCTATTATATGCTCATCCCTGCACCTCAGCTTAACTCTTGGCAGAAGCACAGACCAGAGTACTGTCATCTTAGGACTTTTCAGAAAGCATTATTCAGAGAGAAATCTAGGGCAATTGGACTTTAACCCCTCCATTTAGGTCTTATTAATAGCTTTGTAATAGTGCAGACTCACCCCTGCGGTGCCTCCTGCTGGTTGTCCTCGGGAATTAGCTCTGCCAGCCTTGGTGTGCCCTCTGCAGGCTGGTGATCTGCCTTGCCACTGGCCCCGTGTCCCTCCCAGAACCCTGGTGCCCCTTTCTCCGGGTTGCTGCCCCCCTGGCAGTACTCCCACACTCTGGGTCTTCTCCTCCCCAGGGAACCCCCTCCCACTATCCTCACCTCGCCTCAGTCTTGGCTACTGCCCAGTCTCCAACTAGCCCCCACTCCCTGGGGCAGACTGCAGTATCAGCCACACATCAGCAGCAAGGTTGGGTTTGGACCTGCTTTCTTTGCCTACCTCTGGGCAACCCCCTGTACCTATTGCCTTTTGCTAGGCCGCAGCCTGGGGCTTTCCGGGCTGGAGCTCCCCAGCTCCTCTGCCTTTCCCCAGCCCTGCTCCACTCAGGTACCCTGTCTCTAGCTCCCTGCAGCCAGGCCCATCTCCCTCTACAAACAGAGAGAGACCATTTGCTTGAGCTTCTGGCTCAAGCCTTTATAGGGCCAGCTGGGCTCTGATTGGGGCGTGGCCCCAGCTGAGCCTGCTTCCTCCAAATCAGCCCAGCTTTTCCCCTGCCACAGCCCTCTCCCAAGGCTGTTTTAAGCCTTTCCAGGCAGGAACGGGTGACCACCCCGCTACAAGCTTCCAACTATATTCCTCTGGCACAACTGAACTCCACAATCAAGGTGAAGACCATATGTGCCGGAAAAAGCTTTTTTGAGGGCTGGTCCAAGACTGTGGAATTAAGGACCATCCCAAACTTCACCACTTTCCTCTCCAAATGTAAGGCACATTTCTTTGACCTTCCCTTCTCTAATTTCAATACATAGCAATATGTATATTTATATACAAAAACAACACCCCCCCCCCCAGTAAAAAAAAAAAACCCTACCAAAACATGACATTCCACTGCCCGTACTTCTCCTCCTGGGAAGAGGATGAGACAACAAATGCATGGCAGATTTTAGTCATGTTGATTAATGCACTAATGGAAGGTGCTCAGGTACAACAGTGATGATATAAAAATAGAATTGTATTTTAATACTAAACATTACTACTTCCGCTTACAATGCCCACTTGTGGAAGCTGATTTGTACCATCAGCATCACATAAAATTTCATCACGTAAATTACATCACATAAAATTTCAGCATGTGGTTAAATGAGCTTCCCTGATAGAGACAGGAAATTCATCCTGCCTCATTCAGTTTTCCCCCTGAAAATCTGCCATTGTAGCAACTGTAGAAAAAACTGAGTGTAGGCAAGGTCCTGAAGGGAAGCAAATAGAATAGAGGTGAATGGGTCCTGTCAGTTAATAGAGAGGTAGAAGTCTTCATATAATAGATCAGTGGCTCTCAAACTTTTTTACTGGTGAACCCTTTCAGATAGCAAGTCTCTGAGTGTGACCCCCCCTTATAAATTAAAAACACTTTTTTATATATTTAACACCATTATAAATGTTGGAGGCAAAGCGGGATTTGGGGTGGAGGCTGACAGCTCGCGACCCTCCATGTAATAATCTCACAACCCCCAGAGGGATCCCGACCCCCAGTTTGAGAACCCCTGTAATAGATCTTCCAATCAAGTGCCTGCTTGTTAGAGAACAGATCCCTTCCTCTCAGGTTAAAACTAAGGCTGTCGATTAATCACAGTTACCTCACGCGATTAACACAAAAAAATTCATCACGATTAAAAAAATTAATCATGATTAATCTCAGTTTTAATCGCACTGCTAAACGATAGAATACCAATTGAAATTTATTAAATATTTTTGAATGTTTTTCTACATTTTCAAATATATTGATTTTCATTACAACACAGAATGCAAAGTGTACATTGCTCACTTTATATTATTATTTTTATTACAAATATTTGCACTATAAAAATGATAAAAGAAACAGTATTTTTTAATTCACCTCACACAAGTACGGTAGTGCAATCTCTTTATCATGAAAGTGAAAGTTACAAATATAGATTTTTTTTTGTTACATAACTGCATTCAAAAACAAAACAATGCAAAACTTTAGCGCCTACAAGTCCACTTTGTCTTACTTCCTGTTCAGCCAATCGTTAAGACAAACAAATTTGTTTACATTACAGGAGATACTGCTGCCCACTTCTTATTTACAATGTCACCTGAAAGTGAGAACAGGCATTCGCATGGGACTTTTGTAGCTGGCATTGCAAGGTATCTATGTGCCAGATATGCTAAACATTCATATGCCCCTTCATGCTTTGGACACCATTCCAGAAGACATGTTTCCATGCTGATGGTGCTCATTAAAAAAAAAAATTGTTAATTAAATTTGTGACTGAACTCCTTGGGGGAGAATTGTATGTCTCTGGCTCTATTTTACCCACTTTCTGCAATATATTTCATGTTATAGTAGTCTCGGATGATGACCCAGCACATGCTCATTTTAAGAACACTTTCGCTGAAGATTTGACAAAATGCAAAGAAGGTACCAACGTGAGATTTCTAAAGATAGGTACACCACTCAACCCAAGGTTTAAGCATCTGAAGTGCCTTCCAAAATCTGAGAGGGACGAGTTATGGAACATGCTTTCAGAAGTTTTAAAAGAGCAACACTCCATTGCGGAAATTACAGAACCCGAACAACCAAAAAAGAAAATCAACCTTCTGCTGGTGGCATTTGACTCAGATGATGAAAATGAATATGCATCGATCCGCACTGCTTTGGATTGTTATCTAGCAGAACCCATCATCAGCATGGAGGCATGTCCTGTGGAATGGTAGTTGAAGCATAAAGGGACATATGAATCTTTAGAGCATCTGGCATGTAAATATCTTGTGACATCGGCTACAACAATGGACATGTACACCTGTTCTCACTTTCAGGTGACGTAAACAAGAAGTGGGCAGCATTATCTCCTGCAAATGTAAACAAATTTGTTTGTCTGAGCTATTAGCTGAAGAAGTAGTAGGACTGAGTGGACTTGTAGGCTCTAAAGTTTTACATTGTTTTATTTTTGAATGCAGTTATTTTTTGTACATAATTCTACATTTGTAAGTTCAACTTTCATGACAAAGATTGCACTACAGTACTTGTATTAGGTGAATTGAAAAATACTATTTCTTTTGTTTTTTTACAGTGCAAATACTTGTAATGAAAAATAAATATAAAGTGAGCACTGTATACTTTATATTCAGTGTTATAATTGAAATCAATATATTTGATCATGAGGTAAGCATCCAAAAATATTTAAATAAATCGTATTCTATTATTGTTAACAGTGCAGTTACAGTGTGATTAATCATGATTAATTTTTTAATCGCGCAATTAATTGTTTAATTTTTTTAAATGCTTGACAGCCCTAGTTAAAACAGAAGACATTAAAAAAATAAAAGAGAAAAGGAACTGCTCAGGTTAAAATATGTTAAAAATATGGTTTTGCCATGTTTACATTGGTAAGCTTGAACTTTATTTTAATCATGTTGGGGCACTACTGTATTCTCATCTGGTCCCCCAAAATGGCAATTCTATAGTGTGGGCAAGACTACACACTGTGGCCAATGGTGTTTAATGTTTTATAAGTTCAATTATATACTCATATAGCCAGTGTCAAAAGTACCCAAACTCACACCATTTTCTGGAGATAATTACCAGCACCACCTGCCACCTTCAATCAAAAGCTGTAGTTTAGAGATCTTTAAAGAAATGGCTCACTTTAACTTGGTACCAGGCTTCTTAAGTAATCCTATAAGTAAATGCAGCAAACCCGCACTATGTGAAAGAGAGAATACTATTCCATAAAAATTGCTATTTAAGAAATTAAGTGTGATTTAATACAGCATTCATCTAATGCCAATTCTTAAACAAGGAAGTCCCAAATTGTGGGACAACTCTTCTCCACATACTAATACTCACACAACACATTTTCACTAACAGACTATGCAACATCACAAGGAACTTCCTTCTGTTTCCAAACTGATAAGAAAACTATGCCCTACACATGAATAAATTAATCTCCCTCACAGAAGCAAGCAAAAACTTATTTATAGCCCCATACATTGCCCCACCTTCAAGAGAATTTAAAAAGAACAGGGAAATATGCCACAAACATGTAGAATGTAATGTATCTAATAAATCAACAGAGGGCAAAATACTGGGCCTAATTCTTGGCTCTGTTCCATCAGTGCAAAGCATCTGGAAAGCTTAGTCACCCAGGTTTCTGAGTATTCCCCTTGTAAGAGCAATCCCTGGGTGATGCGTTGCCAGCATAATGGCTCTATGCCATTTCCTTCCTTCCTTCCCATGGTAGTGTGTTTCCATAGAAGAAAGGGGGCATATCTAGCATGTCCCTGCATCCCAGCAATTCCTGATGCCAGGATGACTCCTTGGGACTGTGGGCAACCAGGCATAAGTTAAACAGCCTGAACACTAGAGACAGGACCAGTCCATCTGGCCCTGTTATTAGGAAAGTGTAAAGGTGGCTTAATGCTACTTTCACCCCCTAATTTTGGGTCCTGCACAGGAGTGTAAGTAGGGTGGTACGCTCCAATACCCAGTACCAGAAAGAGATTTTTCGCGGGTATGGGGTACCGGAAAGACTTGGGGGAGGCTTTGTTTAAGTTTGTTAGCATATGTATTGTGCTGTTAAGTTGGTCAGGAGTCCTCAAGAGGGGAGGCTTGGGGAGGGGGATGGAAGGTGTTTAAACAGTGTTTTTGATTCCTGCTCCAGCCTCTGGACTATGAATATATACTGATGGGAGCATTCTAACCTAGGGACTGAGGACTTTAAGGTAATCTGGAGCCTTCATATTTCCTTGATCCTTTGCAGATGGATGTATGAGTTGTATATGGTACAAAGACTGTTCTAGCCTCATTGATTGAAGATTTCTCCCTTGCAGTGGACAAAGATCAGATGTCTGCTGACTTTCTCATGAGTCAGCAGCTTTTGATACCTGTGGTATAAGCAACATAGCCCTTGTTTGAATCATAGACTATCAGGGTTGGAAGGGACCTCAGGGGAATCATCTAGTCCAACCCTCTGCTCAAAGCAGGCCCAATCCCCAGACAGATTTTTGCCCCAGAGCCCTAAATGGCCTCCTCAAGGATTGAGCTCACAACCTCGGGTTTAGTAGGCCAATGCCAGTGCTCAAACCACTAAGCTATCCCTCCCCCCCTAAGTAGTTTTGTTCTTTGCTCTCCAAATGTCAAAGCCTGTTCCCATTGAACTCAATAGCAAAATTTCTTTTGATTTCATCGGGAACAGGATTTGGCTCCAAGAGATCAGAGAATGTGATTTTGATCAATTGCTTATCTGTCCAGAGACAGTTCTCATGCATGTTGTGCCAGGCTGATTTTGATTGCTCCTCCTGTATGTCATGGTGAGGAAAATAATAAAACAATTTGGGCTGTAGTTCTATCAAGATGCACATGGCACACACAGTTCTATGCCTCTTTTCCATCAAACCCAGATGGCGCAGCATCTTCACTTTTCTAGTGCCTGGCGAAGAGCAATACTTAGGCCTTGTCTACACTTACACTTTACAGTGCTGAAACTTTCTCACTCAGGGGTGTGAAAAAACACCTGCCTAAGCGATGCAAGTTTCTGCACTGTAATGTGGCAGTGTAGACAGTGCTACTCCCCTCATGGGGGTGTTTTTTTTACAGTGCTGGGAGAGACCTATATTATTCACATATGGATTTAGCTATTTGTTGAACCAGAGTTATGTACAGAGGCAGTGCACACTTCATATCCTACCACGAACATATCTGCATCATGCAGATTTGGAGACCAGACAAAGGAGAGTTCTAAATGAGACCTGGTCCTGCACACAGAGATCTGTGGGCATTAGAGAAGAATTTTAATATAGGAAATACTGTTTAACGTTATTAGAAAAAAATAAAAACCAACATGGAGTTTTACATGAGGGGGTGTTTGTAAAAAAACCAAAAAATCAACCTCCATCACCTGTGTCTGCAAAATTTATGCATCTTAGAAAGAAACTAACACTGGAAATACAAATATAACAATTCACTGTAACATCAACAAAACAAAACCATTCCCATATGTTTCCAGTGGAAGACTGATGATGACACATAGTAAGGCCAAGTTGGGTTCCTTTAGTAAATTCCAAAGCAAATGATCAACATCTGGAACAATTCTAGGACGAGAACTCTAGAAGCAAAGAAAGATTTGCAAAAAGTAAAATGCTTATATAGCTATTTTTTACTTTTCCAAATCCTCGCTTCCAGACTAGATGCCAGATTTCTTCAATCATGCTTTGAATAGCATGGTGCTATCAGACTATGTCTTAAGACACAAACTTTCACACCTATGGTATGTTGTACAGTACCTGAAATTTCATACAATAGAAGACTGTGGCATCTATGTGCTAACTAAAAAATCTCCATTGCTTAATAGGTATTCTGAGTCTCTCAGTGCCCTGATTATTCTGCACTGTATATCTACTCCATTCCAAGGCTCTCACCATTGCTGCCTCCAGCAGCAGTTAAGAAATAGAGTTAAAAGTAATCAATATTTTGGTCTTCCCAACATTTTAAACAAGCTGTCATCTCCTAATATTGATGGTAACAAAGCCCATTGTTTAAGTAAAAGGCAAAAAAAAAAAAAAAAAAAAAGGTGCTTTTAAAAGCTCATATGGAAAATACAGGCCCAAATAGAAAGATGTTAATGTTTGTGAACAAGGAAACAAAACTTTGAATTTTCTGTAATATGTACTATTTCACTTCTAATTATACTTCTAACTCAGTCTGATGTGTAGTTAGGTTCATGAAATACCTTACTATCAATTGCAGGAGGGATTTAACTTTCACTTAGTGCACAAAATATTTATTTGAGCGTGCAAATATGGGCTTCATTACCCATTTTAAAACAATTTATATAGCAATAGCTAAATTGTAATAGAGATAAAGGACCTAGAAATATATCAGATGCACTAATGGTTTCTTGTCTAAATTTGCACACCAAATTAGCCATGATAATAAGATTATAAATTGTGTAACTTTCAGTATTGTTTTGCACTAATGCCACCATATGTTCATCTCATAAATAATTAAATGAAAGAACTCAGGCCCAAACTGAAACAGTAAAAATTAAATTACTGTGGTAACTCAGTCATGAGGTATATATATAACCTTCTCAGAAGTGATAAATAAAATGCTGACTCACCAGATTTGTTTTTTATAACTCTTCAGATTAAAAGGTCCCTACTGAAACACCTTGGCACATGTATTTCATTCATAGGTTAGTCAATTGGATTAAAGCCAAGCTGTTAAGAAAATAAGCCACAAATCCAGGGCCTGGGCCCTGCATATATTGGATGTTATCTGTACAACAGGAAAGACAAAGCTGATAATGATCGGTTAATTGCTTGATCGCTTTCCTGCACCCAAAGAGATGTCACATGATTGTCATCAACTTCTTGAGCCAAAGTACTTTAAGTAATAGTATTATTAACATCTGTTGCTAGTTATAAAGAGCAGTGCTGTTACAAACACAGGGCTAGGTCATGCCTAACTGCTGAGTGGTTGTGCTGAGGGGAAGATGGTGTAATAACCTTTCCCCACTTTGCTTCTGTGCCATGTACAGGGCAATCTATCTCTTCATCCCCTTTGTGAAAAGAAGATAGAATGGGAGGGAGGGAAGTAGGGCCTGGCTCTCCATAGCCTTCTGCACCAGCCAGCTGAGGTAATGGGATGCAGTTGGGGATGTTGTGTCCCTTGTAAATGGGAGTAGAGTAGCCACAACATTCTCAGGTAGACTGATCTTACTGAAGATATTTCTGTGGGGATGGTGAACCTCTGCAACAATCCAAAACAAGGCTGTGCTGTAAGAGCACAAAGGAGAGTCTACTGATAATCTGAGACAAAGGATTAGAGCAATATTCTACTTATATTAATTCATTTTCTCCTCTGATGACTGTTCACAGAAGTTACCATTGTCTTCTAGCATTCACTTGCTTGTTGCGACCAGGACCCTGTGCATTCTGTGATTCTACCAATTTTGCCATAACATTCACTCCTTAACCACTCATCACTTAGAGCTGTGTTCTTGAATCTAGTTCTCCTAAAGAAATGTTTCTTGTTCATATGATTGTGGAAAAAGTTAGTATGCATATTGCCTGTCTGAGACTGCAGACAGTGTGCAAAATAGCTCTGAGTAGTGAAGTGCCTGATTCACTTCAATGGAATATTAACTCTGAAACCTCGAGATGGAAATATAAAAGTCAGTGTTAACTCTTCCACTGATGATCATTTTAGAAGAAACATCCAACTAATGTGCTTATCTCACCATATCAAAGTGCTTCCTCAGGGACCAAAAGCCCTTCTGTACACCAGCAACTTCATTGAAGTTGGGTATTATTGAAAGGGACAGTGTAAGATATATTGACAAAGAAAATGACAAGGGCTCCTGTGCTGATTGTATTCTTTTTTTAAATGTAAATAAGAAACCTCAATTTTTTTTTAAAGTGAAATGATTCCTCCATAGAATTTCCAGTCTGCTGCAGCAGAACAGAATCCAGGGGGCCTTGCAAGAAGCTAGATCCAGTACACCGTCATGTGTAAGCTGTTACTTTAAATTCTCAGCTTCCTGATTGTAGGCAGGGGTATTTGAAGGAAAGCATAAAACAGCAGTCTGTTTGCATCCAGCCAGCCTAGGATAAGGTGTGCTGAGATTGTGCCTCAGTTTTAGGGAGCAGCCTGCTTTCTCTGTTTTGTGGTGTTGTTTGTTGATAGCTAGATCCACTCTGGTTCACATTCACCAACCTCCTTAGTTGTTCTCATCTTCAAGGCACAAAAAATGCCATTTTGACAGGCCTCACTGCCAAATGTGCATCTCTTTACTTTCTGCCAATTCCTGATATCAAAAGGATTGCTAAATACTTCATCCAAGTCTCCATTCTGTACATGCCAAAGCCTGCATTAAAATATGAGATCACTGATGAGCAGTCCAAAGTTGAGGGTACCAATGGGAAAATTTGTTTTTGTGCCAAAGTGGTATCTCACAGGAAAAAGTCACTCAACTCACTGCGCGTGCCCAAATGCTCTGTTAGGTACTATGTGGACTGAATTGTCCGTCAGTTTTCCACCAAATATCTCCAAAACTATGATGGAAATATGGAGGAAAAAGGACTCATGTAAAGTGAGGTCATGCCCCAGTCTGGGTGCAAGTAAAAAAACTCCTATCCAGACAACCATAATACATACAACATGTAAAGAGACATGACAGACTGCAGTCCGCAGAGTGCTATAGTATTGAAATGAAGCTAATTATTCTGAGGGCAGACAATCTTGCAGTCACTTATGTCCAATCACAATCTCTCTGGTTATGAGAAACTTGAAATCACACATTGCAAAAAGAATCTGTTTGGGCAATGGGGAAATACCATTATATTTTACTTCCTGATGCATGGTGTCAGACAACAAACTGCTCCCAATTTAGCTCTTCAGGGAAGGATGCATTTTTAAGAGATTATGTCAAATGGGGTTACATCTGTGTCTTTGAATGCCTTCATCCCACATGGTCAACCTTTTTACTGATCAGTGTCCTGATGTACAGACTACAGCTTTTCTTGTGGTTTTTGTAAAACAATCTGGATTGTACCAGTCACAAGCTGTCACCTCAAATTTGTGGTGAGACATTTTCTCCAAGGTGTGACCACTTTGTGTTCTTGATTGAAAATGTTTGCTTTGTGACCTTTCCATTAGCAAATACCCACACATTTATCAGAGCTGACTGGAAAATGGCCATCAAAACATTTGTTGGTGGAATAAATGGGGAATGGGGGATTCAGGTTAGAAGGGGAATAGATGTGAAAAAATTGGAATAACATTTTCCTGTTTGCCAGCTAGAGGTAGTGGCAGCATATATTCCTTTCCAGGTTTAAAATAGCTTCATCTTTTGCACAGCTCTTGTCTATACTTGGAAGTATAACATCTCTTGTGACACATTTGGGATGTTAAGAATTGCAATAGGGGTATAATAAACAAAAAACACTCTAATTTGGCTAAATCCTGCTTTTTTCCCTAGAAACTTTAGGTCTGACAAGGCTATGGTGTATGGCCAGTGCATGTGCCTTTGTGGAAATCGAAGCACCTGAAGGACAGTTTTCATTCTGAAACCTAGATAAAGTCACTATTTCTGCTTGCAGGAATCTGCTTTGTTTATAAAAACATGTAGTGTATGCTTCCTGATGAATGATTTTCAGTGTAAAATGTGTTAACTCTTGCTTTCCCAGAAGGATTGATGCACTAAGTAATGTGAACTATATTTAATATTGAAAATTGTTGCTATGGATAATCTTTTTGCACTTGATCCAAACATCATTGGAGTCAATGGGAGATTTTCTATTGATTTCAGCTGCCATTGAGTCAGGCCCTTTGACTAGCTTCTATCAGAATATTTTTTCCAAAGGGGAAATTGTCCTGCTTTCATTTCTCTTTTCCTTCAGCAGAGTTCTAAAAGCTTGTCTACAAGGCCCTGCAGTGTAAACAATGGTTGCAGTGCACACCAGAGTGTTGTACTGTTAACTGCTGTTTGAAATGAAACTACACTAATTTGAACTAGAAACTTTTTAGTTTGCACTAGTAGGGTCTACATAAGGCAGTTACAGCACAATACTTTAGTGCATGCTACAACTCATACCGCCATAGTCCACACAGCAGGGCCATGTAAACCAGCCCTACAGGTTTTTTGCCATAGTGATAAGTAATTGGATGTTTTTCTCTTTAGCTACTCTTTTCCTAAATCGTGGATGGGGAAAAAAAAATCTCTTGCCCCCAACACCTGACCACCTACACTACAGTTCACAAAACATCTGAATTAAGTGCTTGCAAGTGAGAATGCACACATCTATTACAGAGAGCCTGCATTTCATGTTTGCTGATCTTTTTTGACTGGTGACAAGAACTGCAGTGCGGGGAGAGGAGAATGCAAAAGATTGGGTGAGGGGACACCTTGGAAATAAGCGGAAGGCTAATCCTCAATTTATTATACAAAAGCAAGTTAGAATAATAGCTTTGAGCTGCTGCCATGTGACATAAAAGGAGAGAAAAAAACTCTTTATTACAGTAGGCCAAAGGCTGATCCTAATAAACTGTTCAGAATTTTAAAAAAGTTGATAAGTATCTGTGCCCTTTAGAGATGAAACATCCCTCACCAACTTGCCATTATCCTGAAAGCCACTTACCTAAGCAATTTTTTCTTTAAAATCTTTCAGCTTTTTTCCCCAAAAGGTAATTTAAAGACAATTTTTCATTTAACATGAATAATCACATGCATATGGATAAAAAGCTCACTGAGAATAACCCTTATGCTTTACACTGCTTCAGAGTGATTATTTTGTGATAACTCATTGTTCAGACAATCAGGTATCAAAAGGACAAGTCTTCATCTGTAGTATGGTTAAATCCTGCTCTTGAATGTGCCTCTTTCATTAATCTCATGTATGTAAAAAAAACAAATGGCCAAGATTTTCGAAACAACTAGTGGGTTGGGATACATCAGTTTCTGAGTGCCATCTTATATGGGCCTGATTTTTCAGAGGGTTATGGTTCTGAGCTTTCTGAAAATTAAGCTCCTTTAAAGTGTTTCAGTTTTGTCATCCTGCTATTGGAGAACCCTGAACCACTAGTCACTTTTGAAAACTGTTGACCACAAATGTGTTCTGATTATACTAATTGAAATTAAATTGGAGCCTTATTTTAGATGTCCGGATTTTCAAAGCATAGTAGTAAGATGCCCAAAATAATTTTTTTTGAAGGGGGGGGCTGAGAGGGCTTTGTCTTTCCCTCTACCTACAGGCCCATTAAGAGTTTGCTGTCCCTTTAAGGCCCCATCCTCCTAGCCTTTGGCCAGTGCCAGCTAGTCTTTAATGCCTATGTCATAATCTTCCCAAGGGTCTGACAGCAGGTGTCCTGGAAAGTCTAGTCCTTCCCCATTTTTGCAGTCAAGGGGAAAAGTATCTGCTTAACTGTTCTTTAGCAATCTCATTGCACAGCCCCTGTGGGGTTCTGGTTCCATTCCTTGGGCAGTGCATTGCCTGTCCAGAGCTAAAGTGTTTCAAGTTCCCAGTCTCTCTAGCAGCCACCCCTTGCTTCTGAGCTGCAGCCTTTTATCTCCAGTGATCAGCCACAGATGGGGAAGTAGCTGCTCTGTTCATTAACACCCTAGGGGCTGTGACAGCATAGTGTTTCCCCATCAGAGGGGGAAAACCTTATTTAATAAAGTTTGAAAATCCAGATTTTGATCCAAATAACATCAATAAACTGTATTGTCATACCTATTTATATTTTCCATATTAATAACAGGAGGTAATATTAGACATTTGCAAAATCATCACTACACTTAGAGCTGAGTGAATAATTCACAATAAATAATTCAGACCCTGTTCCAACAAAGTATTTAAGCATATCTGTAACTTTAAGCACTAGGGCAGTCCCATTGGCTTTAGAAGACATACTCCATTGCTTAGAGTTACACAAGAGCTTAAGTGCTTTGCTGGATCAGGGCTTTATTTGATACATTTCTGAATGTTTGCAAGACTCTCATTTTTGTTGAATTGATTCATTACTCAAAGTTATTGAATTACTTTTTTTGAAAATTTCATTTTATTCATGGCTTTCTATTCAATATCTGATACTCAGAGTTTGAACTGGGGTACCTAGTTGCAATTGGTAACCTAAATGGCATGGTATGGTTTCTGTTCTGTAATGGATAAGCATTGCTATCATAATCAAGTTGTGATTAAGAATAATGAACATTCACAGAAAGCGGATTTAAAATTTGAGCAAGCAAACACAAAAACTAGAGTTCTGTGGGCATTCTTAAAGCAAAACTTCAATCTACAGCAAATTTCCACTGCTCAGATATTCACAGAAGCAGGCATGAACACACTTAAGAAAACTTCTCAAGTGGCAGTGTGGTTTAATGAATAGGGTATTGGACTGGAAGGTAGAAGACCTCACTTCTCTAGCTTAGCCACTGATGTATTGTATGACCTTGGGCAAATCACTTCATTCATTCACTTCTTCTTCCTGCCACCTTGTCCATCTCTTCCATATAGACAATAAGCTCATCAGAGTTGGGAATATTATTTGCTATGTATTTGCATATAGTGCCTAGCACAATGAGGACCTTGTTGTGTTTGGAGCCGCTGGCTACTACTGTAATTCTCCTAATAATTTTTTATTTAAATTTGAACCAATAATTGTGGCAATGTCTTGCAGCATTCACCCAGCTCTAGCTTCTAATTAAACCAGATTATAACAAATAAATTCCAAGTGGAGAGCCTGAATGCAGTAGAATGAATTTACAATGTAATTCAGCTAGGGCACTAGTTATGCTAAAATACTTCCTGCAACATGTTAAAAACGTAACAAATGATTGCCCAGTCCCCTCAGATGGCAATTTATTTTAAAGGGAGGTTAAACCACAAAGATATTTAATGTAGCACTTCAGATCCAAGTGTGGATGCATCTCCAGTAGGTGTTTTTTCAAAAAATCAAACTTCATTGTTAACCAATCTATTTAAAAATAAATCAGCATGAACTATTTATAATTACGTATGTCTAGCTGTCTGTAGAATCCTTTATTTATCTATAATTCCTCAGAGGATATAATAGAAAAGGACCCAGTTCCTCTGAGTTTCCCCAACTCAGAGTTTAACAGGGTTTAATTGTCTTCACAGATGTAGCGTCTCAGCAGGATACAGTAGTTCTCTGTCTTTTTTTGGGTGGGGGGGGCCTGTGGGAGTGTTCCTTATTGCTTTTTAAAGGAACAGTGTTAATATTTTTTTAAAAAACTAATACTGTTAGTATTTTCTTTGTATATGTTAATTTGTCTTAACTGTGTTATCCCTGAGCAATATGAAAAGTTAAGTTAAATTTCCAAGTAGGGTTGAATACAATACTTTATTTATCTAAATGTTTATGTTGAGTAGAGCACAATTTAATTGCTGTTTTTCCCCAAGGCTCTGTATTACAGATTTCTGGAGGTTGTTATGCCAATTGTCTAACGCTGGAGGTCGCTACTGTCATTTAGTTCTCTTCTGAAATTATAAAGGGACACTGAAAATGTTGCCTGTGAAGTTCATTGAGCCAAATCTAGCTTTCTCCCCAAAATAAAACTATCTTTGCATATTCATCATTAAGCCTATTTGACATAAAAGTTTTGGGTTTTTTTAGAAGCATAACCTCTGGCATGCATATAACTTTTAAAATTTAAATAATGTTATTGATTAGCAGCCATCATGCTTCAATTACAAATATAAGAAGGAATCTTTATCAAAACAAACATGACCTCCACATAGTGAGGCACAACTGTGGAACAGCATTATGATAAAATAGGTATTACAATCAACTCTATAAAATTGTAGTGTCTATATTTGCTTTAAAAATTGTATAGCAGTTTTTAAATTGAATTTTGCTTTTGAACTTGTACTAAACTTGATATATAATGTGACTGGTAAATCTTTGCTATGGTTAGCTGACAGACTGGGGAAATATCATTGTGGAAAATTAGGAACCATATTTAAAATGAACTATAACCCCAATTTTCTTCTCTAATTGATGCAATACATAATATTTCATGCTAACCAGATTTAGTACTACAACAGTTATCAGAATCTTAGTTCTCAACTCCCTGTTTTCCAAACAGTCATGTCCCCAGAAGGTTATTAATTATATTGAAATTACCTCTATAATCCAAAAGCTTGATTATGCAAATGTATTCAGAATCTCCATGACATTTGGATAACCAATATTATTGTAATATTTGGGCACATAAATGAAAGCCCTCTACTGTTACCAGCAATTGGTACAGATCAATTGCTGCACCCACACATTGGCAAGTACTCTGACAACAGATTCAAATTAAGGGTCTCAATTTCCCCAGTTCAGTCATGAAGTAATATTTCACCCTGTCAATCAGCAGAGACTGTGACCTAACATGTCTGACCTTTAGAAAACTTATCTAGCAGAATTGTGATATGTGACAATGATCCTTGCTTATTGCACTTCCTCTCAAACAACTATTTATATATCAACTGTTAAAAACCAAAAAACATGCCTGGATCAATGTCCAGCTGATCACTAGCAGAAGGGAATCCTCATCAGGCACAATAACACATTGGAGCAAACAAAGCCCTCTATACCATTTTTCTCACAATTGTGTAACATGATATTCTGGAGTAGACGCTGGGGGAGGTAGCTGTTGTTCCATGAGTGTAGAAAAACAGTTTATAGCTGATGACTTGAACAGCATTTTAAAGTGCTCAGGTATCTGGAAGGCCTTTACCTGTTATTGGATTATAATGCTTTATCATAGACTAAATGGACCAAGCTGCCAGGATCTGGAGTTTTTAATACTGTTATCTAAACCTGCAATATGTTTCACTGTAAAGCAAATGCATAGCGTAAACTCAACATATTACAAAGTAAAGCTGAGCTCAGTAGAGCAATCATCATCAGCAGAATGATTTGTATCAATTCTCTCAACTTGTCTTTTTCACTGGATAACTGCTATATAATGAATCCTACTTGATTCCATCTTTTGTCCACTAGAGGTAACCCTAACATAGCAGCTGTCCTGAAAAGTAGCCATGAACCAATGATCTTAGTTCCTTTGTTTCCAAAACAAAGAAGTAGTCAAAATAATATATAAAACAGGTCCTTACTATGTCACCAGCATCTACTTTAAGAAGCCATTATCCTTTTCAAAAGCTGTTTGTGTAATTAAGCAAACAGTGTCTCAATCAAACTTCCTCCTGCTTTGTATCAGATTTGTCTGTACTATTCATACACTATAATTTATATAGACAAGATGCAGGATATCATAACTATTTCCTCATCCCTGACTTATTTCCTCAGGCTTAATAATACCATGTGCTAAACCCTGTTCATATCAAAAACTCAGTAGAAATGACCGTGTTTGTCTTTTAAAACAACTTTAAATTGAATTATATACATTAATGTGTGTGTGTGTGTGTGTGTGATAAACTAAAGTCAAAGCTCAACAAGAAAAAAAATGCTTTACAGGACTAGAATTCTACTTCTTTGAACTGAAGTTCAACGGGGTCAGGATTTCACCCCTGAAGTTAATGGTAAAATTTCCATTGATTTTTATTTCAGCTAGGATTTCACTTCAGGTCTGTATCCATTACAAGTTTACAATGTTACAGAATGCATTCCTTAGTGGTAAGTCATGAATTCAGTGTTATAGTTTTATTATTCTAGAAGAAAAGAACCCATTTGTAAAAGACATTGTGTTTGAAGCAAACACTGCAAAACAGGAAACATATTAGCTCATTAACCTTATAATTAACATATCTAACCTAAAATGTACCAAATATATGTAATTCCTGACCAAGGGATCTACAAACAGAAAACTTCTCAGGTAACTCTAACTATGTTGGACATAGTGATTAAAATTGCTCTGATTCTTGGAGCTTCTCCTCTTTTCTTCCATCTTGAATCTCATTCCCTGTAGAGTGTCCCTCCCACATGACCACTGGGTTTTAGTCAGTTTTAGAGTACTTGTAAACTTAAGTACATTTCACCAGTTGTATAAAGTAAACTTGGTTTGTAATCTGCTTCCTCTTGAATTGGTCTTGTTGTTCATTTCCCTCATTTCCCTTCCTCTGAAATAGCAAGAAGATTTACAGAATGTTTGCCATTCGTTAGCAAACAGTGTCTATTTGTTTTTGTTTTTCTTAGCCTATAATAATGTCGTTGTATACTATTTTGTTTGAAGTTCCATTCAGGGATATTAGCTTCCTCCTTTGAAAGACCAAATGCTAAAGGTATTGGTTTCCGATGCAACAATTATATAAAATATGTGAACCATCTTTTTTTTGTATTTTATTTTAAGTCTAGAGAAAGGGGAATCAGAAGTGGAGAAGAGGGAGGGATTTGTTAGAAACACCTGTGCTTCTGTACGTATACAGACAGTGCATATTGGTGCTCAGTAACTGCCTGAAAAATAGTCCACTCTTAAGGGCAAGCAGTTTTGTATAGGTCACATTTCTTGAGTCCAAGAGATGAGTCAATCAAAGCTCACGGGTACAATATTTTTCATATAGTTGTGTAGTCACAGGTGGAAGTTCCCTTCGATTTGGCCAGATGACAGAATTTGAAAGAAGGAGATAGCTGCTGTCATAGCTGGTTCTCAAACCTGTAACACTTTATTATTTTTTAGTGTTACACTAGCCTTTACCAGTTAGGAGAGCTCTTCAGTAGTGTATGGACCACAAGAGTCTATTTTATAGATCCAGAGGGAGTGCTTTCAAGGAGATTATTTTCATTTTAGAGATTAGAAGAAGGGAAGTATAATAGCAAAGATACTTTATCTGCCCTAGTACCCAAATTATAGAGTCTAATGTGTAGTTTTGGGGCAAGCTTTCATTCAGTAAAAGTTCTTGAGAACATATATTCTCAGTATTATGATGATATCATGACAATCCTTTATCCACATTATACCAATAAATAAATCATGGAAAATGAAAGATGGTAGGATTCAACCTAGACTATTCCTTGGGAAGCTGAAAGTGAAGACAGGAGCTTTTCATCTGAGTTTCAGCATCGTATACTATCATTTGTGTTTGTCACTTTGAGTTCTTGGGGGCCATGGACATTACAATGCTTGCTTCAGAAACAGAATAATTAAAGGGTGTTCATAAATCCTTGGCTAATTTAAATTTTCTTAGCACTAGTCCTCAATTCCTTCCTTCCTTTTAAAGGGATGTCCTCATAAATGGAGCTGAGATGACAGGGACCTGGGAGGGAGGCCTGTTGGGATCCTGAGCTGATGTGAAGTCACAGGGCCTCTACGTGGATATCCTTGGCCTTCTACAGTTTACCCAAACATCTATCAAGTTGGGGAACATGCCCTAGTTTTATTCACACTGGGGATGCTACCCCTTCTCACACACCCCCCCACACACACACATTGGATGAATTTGGAGAGCCTCCACTAGGGATCCTTGCAGATGTTTTCTCCCCAAAAGTCTCCCAAAAGCTATAACTCTAGCTTGTAATATGGAAGGGGATGATTTGAGCCATAATAATCCCTGTCATAACTGTCAGAAAAGAAGGCTGAGGGGAGTAAAATTATGGTTCTCCAGACTTACTGAGGTAATTAGGAACCTTAGACTCCAATACCTTTGAGAATTTGGGCCTGAGAGCATGCACAAAAAAATCCATCTCTCCGGCAGTGAAAATAACATTATTAGGCTTAAAATTCAGTAGAGCTATTAATAATTTATTTCTGTGTGTGAGACACAAGTTGTACTTGGGGTAAATCCTCTTTCCTTTAATTATTTTGTTATTGATTATTTAATTGTATCTACTGTAACAATGCCAGGACAGGACAGAAGAGAGCTGTCTTAATACTGTAATAGCTTGTAGTTTCACTTTTATTGCTCCGTTACAGAAACAGAATAACATATACTCCATATGTACTTTTCTGTTTATGACATTTATATTGGAACTATAAATCATACTGGACCTCTTAAACAATGGCAACCAATGGTTTATTCTATTTGCATCGCCACTTGTTGACAAGGAAACAAATGCACATCCAGTAATTTTATTTTTATAAATATCCAAACTCTAGTTTCCACAAAAGCACAAAAATAGCTTTGCTTTTGAAATGGAAACCTAACACTATTCTTTCTATCCCCATCATTTTTGGCTAAATAGAAGGGTGTTTTTGTGCATGTGCATGAATGTGCACATAATAGAGCACATTCTCTTCAACTAATCTCTTCCTAAGAAAATAAAACTGTTTGCCAAATGCTGTCCCTCCTTTAATAAAAACGAACGAAGTCCAGGAAGGTACAAATGTCTGTTCTATGTGCTTAGCTATGCTTGCATTTACAAATGTCATTATAAATTAATCATAGGCATCCAATCAGAATCTAGCTCCTCTGTGCATGTGAGGGTCTTTTGTTTAGCTAGGAGTATTTCAGCATGATAGGTTGTTGGGCTTTTTAAAATTAAGCATACAAATTGTAATGGAATTATTATTTCCATGGAGTTTACACACATATGCAATCAAAATCAAGCCCATCATCTTGGAGAACAAAAAGATGGATCTATTAGGACAACAGTTTGGTTTTTAAAAAAATGAATTCAGTGTTTCTTAAAGGAGCTGGATTGACAGCTCTGGAGACCTAATTGCTCCGTTTGTTCATAGCAAACGTACAGTATGAACAGTGGCAGTGCAAATTTCTGCACACAACCATGCTCTCACCTGGTATTGGACCAGCCACCTCTAGAGGGAAAAAAAGAGGTCAGCCTCCATATCCATCCTGTAATTGCTCCCTTGGGAGAGACGGCCAACAAAGGTGCTAATTAGAGGTCACTGTTGACCTGGACTGAATTCTATACCATGACCTAAGGTCAAACTCCATATCCTATCACAAATTCCCTGATTCATGAAATCCATATTAACATAGGTTGTGCCATAACAGATTAAATCAATAGTATATCATACATTCCTGTGAACAAAGTTTCTTATAAAAATTGAAATGTCCATATCTATTTAATCTTGATTAAAAAGTCTAATCCAGCAGGCTCTGGCAGTTGTGTATAAGTCAGTGGGAGTAATTATTGTGATTATATAAGCGTTTGCAGGATCTGGCCCGTGGATTGTTGTGGAGAATTCTTCATTTGTTTTGGAATGAGTTATCATCTTATTAAATATAGAGACCAGTAAGATAATTTTCTTGGCTTGCAGTTGGACTTTTTTTAAGACATTGGTTTCTGAATATAATGAAGAGAGATCTTGAGTAATATACACAGATGTGTGTATGTATAAATTATATAAAATTAAGAATTTTTATAGATATAAATTAAAAAAATATTTTATTCAGTAACATGTTAGGTGGTCTTCATGAAACGAGTGGTTTCATTTGAAATCTACAAATTTAAATGCATAAGGGACAAGACATGAATAGGAGCATTTCAAACAAATGTTTTCATTTAAACCTATGGTATAAATATTAAAGTGAAAAGATACCATGGTATTTTGAATTATTCTTATTTAAAAATGTATACTGCTTTAGTGCCATATTTCTCCTGATATTTACAAAGATTTTCTTCTCACAAAATCACCAGGGAAGAAGTTGTATAAAGAACTGTGGCATTAATGTTAAATGCCTTTTGAGAGCGAGAGCCCTATTTTATCTGTAGAAGTAGTTAGCCTTCACTGACTTTTGTCTGTTAACTGTATTGGAGGGGAGGGATAACAAATTCTCATGGTATTTCTCTTAAACTATATAGTTTTTTAAATTGGTAAAAGCAAGAAAACAAAAATCTATGTACCAAGAATAATGTCTGAGAACATTATTTAAGAACATTATCATGCAAATGGCTTCTAAACAATGTCACTGTTGTATACATATGCTCTATACGTGGAAGTTACTTGGGGTGGTTTTCCTTTATAGGCAACTGCTTCCAATCATCTTTCACATTAATGAACATTCTTTATTTCAGAGAAGTTGTAATCTGGAGGTTAAGTTAACAGTTGTATTGTGATGGCAGTGTAGCTCTGTATTGATGTCAAGCTTGTAGGTCCTTTATCAGTTGTCTGCTTCAGCATATTCAGTCTAGTACAAATATCTCTGAGGCTACTTCACTTACAAAAGTCCCTGTATAGCCTAGAGTTCTCAGATGCTATCAGGCACTGTCAGTAGACAGGAGTATAGCATAACTAACTGAAACTTTATATCCCCACCTGGATCCTTGGTACTTTTGTAGCACTTACTCTTGAATTCTCTCCAGCACAGGAATGTATGACCTGGTCATAATATGGGATCACTCACTTTTGTGTAATGTGCTGTAGCTGTCTCTCCAATGCTAGTGTCACGTTTTTCACAGCATATGGAGAGAGAACAATATCTGCTTTAGTAGTGCTTCTTAGCCTTTCTGTGGGGTTTCCTTATTTGCACTCTACAGTAGTTTTTGCTCACAAAATTCATTACCCAAAACTAAGCCAACGATGGCTGCTGCTCCAGAACTTTTAGAAAGGTAACTATCGGCTCTCAGTTCTTGTCAGTAACAATTCTGCATCCCTCTCTCTGAGGCAAGCCTGTAAATGTGAGCATAGATTAAATGAAGGATGTATGAGCTCAAGTGGTGTAATTTTGACCCCACTAAAAAATCATGGGTTCATAAGTTTGACTAGAACTCAAATGTCATGGGGTTCACATTTCACTTTGAAGATATTGTATGTGTGTGTGTGTGTGGGGGGGGGACAGCACAGAGGCAGAAAGGGAATAAATCCAATGAAAATACAGGCCTTGATTCTGCAAATTGCTCTACACAGATGGACCCCGCGAAGTCCATGCAGGCCACACTGATGTTAATAGACACCATGTAGATTTAAAGGTCTGTCTGCATGAAATAGCTTGTAGAATTTGGGTCAGAAGGTGGAAAATTAAGCAATAAATGAACATAAAATATGGAACAACTGGGAAAAATGGAGTAGTGGCGGGGAGACATTCCAATGGCAAAATTAAAGTGTACGTATACTATACACAGGACATTAACCTGGCACTTGGAGGTGGTCTCCTATCATTAATATACAATACCTGCTTCTCTTTAGCTAGAAATACATTTTTGTAATGGAATCCCCTTTTTAGAGGAAAAGTGAGTTTAATTTAAAGGGGAAATATTTCTCAAACTCAAGAGTTGTACTCAAGAAATATTTTGAGAGGGTTTATAAACTCTCAAACTCCATGAGTTTCTCTCTTCCCAAGTACAAATATATAGGGTGGGGAATTAAATCAACAGGTTAATACTAGATGTTTTGCTACCTTTATAGTCACTATTGGAAAGAGATATATGTCCTAAGTATGTAATTTGCACATACAATTGTGTGTATGTGCATGAGTGCATGCATGTACACATTGGAGGGAGAGGGGGAATGTTCATCATTTCCCTCTCCATGATGTTGAAGAGTTTTCATTTATTATGCTGGGCAATGCAGGATAGCTTGCTAAATCCCAATGTAAAGTAATTAAGTAGCTTTTTTTTCTTTTTCTTTTCCCCTCTCCTAGTACGTCACTTAAACATTTGACATGACCATTTGTGCGCGTGTATGTGTGTGTGTGTGTGTGTGTGTGTGTGTGTGTGCACGTAAGCATGTGCAGTTTCCTAAACTCTAATGCTATGATATTGTACAGTGCTCCAGTCCCAAGTTTTCAGCTGTGAACAATAGTGCATTATATGTTCAGGATCCTGACATATGACACGCTGAGAATGAGCCAGCAGAGGAGACCAGCTGCTGCTCAAGCAATGCCTCTGAATTCCTCCCTCTCTCCACCTCAGTACAGAGCCAAGTGATTCCTTTCAGTGAACGCAAATGCATCCCATGAGTGCTCTGTAAACGCGGCTGGAGAGGAAATAGACCACATGGTTATGTGAACACTCTATGCCAGAACAAAAAGCAACTTTTCAGCATCCAGAAAGCAATGAAGCTGAAGCAGGACTGTGTGGGTTTTCTTCATACCCTTGATAAAATGTTAAAGCTTGAAAGAAAAATACTGTATATTCACTCCCATTCATTAATATTCATTATCATAGGCTTTCTTCCTGCAATTTACTATTATTTATGTAGAGCCAGAGGGGAGGAAGGTGCTTTACGGCAGACAAAAAGACTAGGTCCCTGTGCAATGTTTTGGCACCATGTCATATTTTGTTTGCTTTTATGGGGATCACCTGTAAGCAGCAGCTGCTCCTAAAGTAAATCAATCAGAGCAAGACTTATGCAGAGTGGACTTTACTCATGATAGACACAACTGGCACACATTTCTCCAATACATTCCAGTAAAAAGAACTCGTGCCATTATCTGTGCCAATGCAATCTCATGACTCACTGTAATCTGACACCCCAACACCTCCTTATAGAAGAAGAATGAAGCTTATTAAGTTCACTATTAACATAGCTGTATTCTAACCAAATATTTAAAAATACTGGTATTTACCTTCCATGCACACTATTCCAATATTAATGTTGTATCCATTTAATTTCTCTGGTGATTTCACAGCACAGGTATTATAATGACTGTCTTTATTCTTTTGCTTCTCTGACAGTGTAAAGAATTTTTTTAGGTGCAGTCAATGGTGTTGCAAAGTCTTCCTGTATTTTCTGTCCTAAATAGGATCTTAATATATATAATTTGCCTCTGACAGTGCCAGGTTGTTACTGATCATAGAGATCCCTCATGTGCACTCAGTTCTTTCTCATGTTCCTGTTGTAATATCTGGATTGTTGAATCTGTTTGTTTAGTGCAGTGGTTCTTAACCTTTTCAACCTTACTGTACGCCTTTCAGGAGTCCGATTTGTTTTGCATAACCCAAGTTTCACCTCACTTAAAAACTACTTGCCTACAAAATCAGATATAAAAATACAAAAGTGTCACAGCACACTTACTGAAAAATTGCTTACTTTCTCATTTTGTCTATATGAAATTTTAGTTTGTACTAACTTTGCTAGTGCTTTTTTATGTAGCCTGTCGTAAAAATAGGCAAATATCTAGATGGGTTGATGCATCACTGGAAGATCTCGGTGTACCCTAAGGGGTACATGAACCCCTGGTTGGGAGCCACTGGTTTAGTGCACCCATGCCATGCAAGTTCTAGCCCTTCTGTGCTTTCATTCTCCTACCCCCATGTGTCCCTAATGAATTATTTTTGTCCTTTCCCGTTTCCCTGATCATGAAACCTTCACAAAACCTTACACCTTCACACATCATTCACCAATCTTAGTTCCTCACAGAATGTCCTGAACGATCTTGGATAGTGGTCTGTGGAATACGGGGATCTTTCTACTTGCAGGCCTCAGTTCTGTTATTTTCTTGTCTTTCACAGGTAAGCTGAACATGACTAAATAAACTGCTGCTTCAAATGTTTCCTTCATATGGCCATTAACAATCTGTTTGCAGCATCAGTGGCTGGTATATCCTTTTCTGGTTTCCGTTTAAACAGAGTATTGTACTTCTGCAGGTGTAACAGCATTCTTTGAAGCTTTGGTGGTGCTTCTGCATGAGGTTTTTTCATGATTTCCTCCAATGGCTGATGGTCAGACTCCCCTGTAACTTTCCCCTGATACACTTATTGAGAAAGGGCTCACAGACTAACATAATTGCATTTTCTCTTTTTGAATTAGTGCATAGTTTGTTTCTGTGGAAATGAAAGACTTTGGATCCATAAACTGTTAGCTTGCCTTCTTGTACTAACACAGTTCCAGTTCTTTGCTTGGATCCATCCACCTAAACTGGTCCTCTGTATTCAGTACTGGGTTTACAGTGGTGCCATGGAGCTGGGCCCATGCTCTGAAGGGGCCCTGACCTGCTCCGCTTGCACCGCGACCTGAGACCCCGTCAGCTCACTGGCTTCCCCCGCCCACCACTTGCTCTTCTCAGCTGGCCCAGGGCTCCTCTCTGCCCCCTGGCCCCACCCACTGGCTCCTCTCTGCCCCCTGGCTGGACTGCAGTGCACTTCCGGCTCAGGGCAGTCTCTGTTTCCCATCACCTGTGGGGCCCCACTTGTCTCACCGGAGCTGAGCCGCTTGTGACTAGTGCAGAAGCCTGGCCAGTCTTGACCAGTTTGCAGGGGCTGGGAGGGGGGCTTGGCTGGGCCTCCCCAGGCAAGAGGAAGTCCGGCCGGGGCAGGCCCTGGCCTGGCTGATCGCACCACTCCCGAGGGGCTGGAGCAGTTTCCCCACCCTGGAACCAGCCCTGGCTGCGCTGCCGGCAGACACAGTCACCTCCCAGCAGGGCTGGTGAGTGTGGCTGGGAGGCAGGGCATGGGGGAATGGGTCTCTGGGGACCCTTGTGGGTGCTGGGCTGGGAGGAGGTGGGGAAGGTCTGTGTGCGTTGGGACACTAGGAAGTGGGGGTTCTGTGTGGGGTGTTGGGCAATTGTGGTGGGGCTGTGGGTGGGGCTGGGCAGGGGTGTTGTTGTGCAGGGTGCTGTGCATTTGTGGAAGGGGTCTGGCGGGGGGTGCTGGGCATAGGGAGTTGGTGGGGGGGGTGTTTGCAGAAGTGCCGACTTCCCCGGGAGTGCTTGACCCCCACTCTGCCCCAGGCCCTGCTCCCACTCCACCCTTTCTCCCAAGGCCCCGCCCCACCTCTTCCCCCCCCGCCCGCCCCACCTCCACCCAGCCTCTTCCTGCCCCATTCCACACACTCCCTCGAGCGCCTCTTCCCTTGCTCTGCCTTTTCCTGCCCCTGCTCCTCCCCCTCCCTACCAGTGCTTCCTGCCTGCCACTGAACAGCTGATCAGTGGTGGGCGGGAGGCGCTGGGGGTAAGGGGGGGAGCTGATTGGCAGGGATGCCAGTGCGTGCTCAGCACACACTATATTTTTTTTCTGGGAGTGCTCCAGCCCTGGAGCATCCATGCAGTTGTTACTGATGGGGTCTTGGGCAGGGGTGCTGTATGGCGTGGCTTGGGCCCGCCCCCGAGGGCCAGAGGCATGCTGACAGCATAGGGCCGGGCAGGCCGCTGTGTGTCTGGCAACTGCTGGTTTATAGACAGTGCCCTGCACTGGGCAGGATGGAGTGGGGCCGCCCCTGCCATGCCATGCCCCATTGCCCCTGGCTAGCCCCTCACTCTGGGGATCAACCTCCCCGCGCTATGCTCCATTGCCTCCGGGGGCCCACAAATGTTTGGCTCTGGGCCCACAAAAGATTAATCTGGCCCTGTCCGTATTTATATCATTATATGGCACTGTGCCTACACTGGCAATTAATCGCTTCATTTTAGTGAAGACCTGGAGGGAGTATCTGAATATTTCTGCTGTATGCCACTAATCAGTTTTCACAATTCCAACTATATATATACTTTTCTTTGTAAACAAAAATACAAAATCTGGCCAAGAGCTGCAGAAATCTACTTCCATAGTCTCATTTTTCAGTAAATTGAAAGCACAAGTTAATATATGGCATGACATACAGGCAGGAGAAAACCAATTCTAGTAACAGTGGGCACAGTTTAAAAAAAAAACAACAACCCTCAAGCAATCCCTTAACTATGGGCCCTTAGCTGTGGAATGTGTATAGCACTAATTTAGGGCACATGCAAGCACATTGAACAGAAGCAAGAGCAGAAGTAACTCTTTTGAGCTCCACAACACTCCACTGTTTACAGTGGGCCAGTGTATGAGTTGACCATGATTGTATAGTTATGCAATACTGAGTTGTATATTTCTGCTGATATGCTATTACTGGTCTGATAGCAAATTGCTATGTTTTTCTTTCTGTATGAAGTTGTGGGGTTTTTTTGTTTTGTTTTTCCTGGACTATCTGATGTCCCAGTTTGCTTTTTGTGTGTGGATATTTTGAGACTTCTCTTTGTGGGGCTATCTTTTGTGAAGGTATATCAAGTAGAAGTTTTGTCTTGAGCTAGGTTTTATAATAAATTGCTAAACTTTTCTTCCCTCCACAGTACAGCTCAGATTAAAGTGGGGCAGGGGTATAGCATGCCAGCTCCTCTTCTCCAGAATTTCAGCTTTCACCAAACATCCAGGCTGCAAAGAAAATCTTGTAAAGTGTGACCTGAATGTAATTGGTGCAGTGATGTCTACCTGATTTTGCAGAGACCCTGAAAGAATAGCTCTGTTTGAAATTAGCTGCCCCAATCATTTAATTTGGTGTTAACTCAGATACCAATTTTAAGTATCACTTTGTCACTGCTTATGAAAGCAGGGAAGAAAGAAGAATTATATCTCAAGAACTATACCAGTGATTCTCAACCCCACCCATCCCATATTACTAACTCTGAGGGATATCCAAGGTGGAAAAAGTTAAGAACCACTGATTAACATAATCTACTCTGAGTGACAGCTCATTCTGGGTCCAGGAGTAAATGGGTTTGTGAAGGTCTTGATTATTTTTCTTTAATCAGGAGGGGACAAAGCCCATGAAGCCCAGTAGGGCATTTGAGCATCACCAAGGAGCTTCATACAGCCAATCATCCAAATTCCGATGACATGGAGCCAAGCCCTAGGAGCCCAGCAGAGCTCTGCTGACCCCAGAGATCATACACGATTGTATTTTGAACATCTGCATTATCTATTGAGAATCACATGATTTTTTTGGCATATAACTGGATGGAGCTTATCTTGAGGATGCCATTTGGGAGACTACCACTGTCTTTTCCCCCCACTCCAATTTGACCCTGCCCCATTGTGTCCAAGTGCAAGCCATAGGGAGCATATGACTATGAATATTGAATACCTAATCTAAGTAAACGTAGAGAAGCAGACTTGAGAAAAGAATGTTTCTGAATGTTCATGCTACTTTTAAATAAGTAGCTGATTTTTCTTTTTTTGCAAAGCACGAAGGAAGGAGTTGTTATCCATCTGTAACTGATACAACATTTAGGGGCATAACTATCATTCTGGATTTTTTCCAGAGCAAGGTGATTCTTTTTATTTTCAGATAAACAAACATACTTTCTAAATTTGGAGCCTGATGTTCACTTGGTGAGGGTGTTACCATTATCAGAAAGCGTTTCCCCAAGATGTAACTCAAACACTGCATTTCAGGTACAATGAACTCTGATTTTCCAAATGTGGAAAACTTGGCTGCATACTTGGTAGGAGTGAGGTTTCTGCACCCATACTTGCCTGGGGGGTATGTGTGTGGGGAAGGGGAAGTGGGGAGAGAAGGAACCTGACTTAAGATAAAAAGAGAAAAAAAAATAAACACTGATTATGTATGTATTAGGGCCAGCCTTAGAGTCACAGGCTCTGAGCAGGCCAGGAAAGATCATAGAATCATAGAAGATTAGGGTTGGAAGAGACCTCAGGAGGTCCAACCCCTGCTCAAAGCAGGACCAACCCCTACTAAATCAGCCCAGCCAGTGATTTGTCAAGCCGGGCCTTAAAAACCTCTAAGGATGGAGATTCCACCACCTCCCTAGGTAAACCATTCCATTGCTTCACCACCTTCCTAGTGAAATAGTTTTTCCTAATATTCAACCTAGACCTCCCCAACTGCAATTTGAGACCATTGCTTCTTGTTCTGTCATCTGCCACCACTGAGAACAGCTTAGCTCCATCCTCTTTGGAACCCCCCTTCAGGTAGTTGAAGACTACTATCAAATCCCCTCTTCACTCTTCTCTTCTGCAGACTAAATAAGCCCAGTTCCCTCAGCCTCTCCTCATAAGTCATGTGACCCAGCCCCCTAATTATTTTTGTTGCCCTCCACTGGACTCTCTTCAATTTGTCCACATCCTTTCTGTAGGGGGAGGGACCCAAAACTGGACGCAATCCTCCAGATGTGGCCTCACCAGTGCCAAATAGAGGGGAATAATCACTTCCCTTGATATGCTGTCAATGCTCCTACTAATGCAGCCTAATATGCCATTAGCCTTTTTGGCAACAAGGGAACACTGCTGACTCATATTTAGCTTCTCATCCACTTTTCTGCAGAACTGCTGCTTAGCCACTCGGTCCCCAGCCTGTAGCAGTGCATAAGATTCTTCCATACTAAGTGCAAGACTCTGCACTTGTCCTTGTTGAACCTCATCAGATTTCTTTTGGCCTAATCCTCCAATTTGTCTAGGTCACTCTGGACCCTATCCCTACCTTCCAGTGTAGCTACCTCTCCAGCTTAGTGTCATTCACAAACTTGCTGAGGGTGCAATCCGTCCCATCATCCAAATCATTAATGAAGATGTTGAACAAAACCGGCCCGAGGACCGACCCTGGGGCACTCCACTTGATACCGGCTGCCAACTAGATATCAAGCTGTTGATCACTACCCATTGAGCCTGACAATCTAGCCAGCTTTCCATCCACCTTATAGTCCATTCATCCAATCTGTACTTTTTTAACTTGCTGGCAAGTACGCTGTGGGAGACCATATCAAAAGCTTTGCTAAAGTCAAGATATGTCCACTGCTTTCCCCATATCCACAGAGCCAGTTATCTCATTGTAGAAGGCAATCAGGTTGGTCAGGCATGACTTGCCCTTGATGAATCCATGTTGACTGTTCCTGATCACCTTCCTCTCCTCCAAGTGCTTCAAAATGGATTCCTTGAAGACCTGCTCCATGATTTTTCCAGGGACTGAGGTGAGGCTGACCAGTCTGTAGTTCCCCTGTCAAGGTTCCATCCCCACTCTGAACTTTAAAGTACAGATATGGGGACCTGCATGTGAACCTCTAAACTGAATTACCAGCTTATATCTGGTTTTGCTGCCACCACTCCCAAATACTAACTCCCTTTCCTGGGTAGCCTTGAGAGATTTCTCCACCAATTTCCTGGTGAATACTGATCCAAACCCTTGGATCTTAAAACAAGGAAAAATCAATCAGGTTCTTAAAAAGAAGGCTTTTAATTAAAGAAAGAAAGGTAAAAAAATCATCTCTGTAAAATCAGGATGGAAAATAACTTTACAGGGTAATCAGATTCAAAGAGCCCAGAGCCCTCTAGCCTTAAGTTCAAAGTTACAGCAAACAGAGGTAAACCCTCTAGCAAAAGGTTACATTTACAAGTTGAAAAAACAAAGATAAACCTAACACGCCTTGCCTGGCTGTTACTTACAAATTTGAAATATGAGAGACTTGTTCAGAAGATTTGGAGAGCATGGATTGATGTCTGGTCCCTCTTAGTTCCAAGAGCGAACAACCCCCAAAACAAAGAGCACAAACAAAAGCCTTCTGCCCTACCAAGATTTGAAAGATTTTGTCCCCTTATTGGTCCTTTGGGTCAGGTGTCAGCCAGGTTACCTGAGCTTCTTAACCTTTTACAGGTAAAAGGATTTTGGAGTCTCTGGCCAGGAGGGATTTTATAGTATTGTACACAGGAGGGCTGTTACCCTTCCCTTTATAGTTATGACATCCCCAGATTCACCTTCTTCCCTTTTTTAAAGATGGGCACTATATTTGCCTTTTTCCAATCGTCTGGGATCTCTCCCGATCGCCACGAGTTTTCAAAGATAATGGCCAATGGCTCTGCAGTCACATCAGCCAACTCCCTCAGCATCCTCGGATGCATTAGATCCGGACCCATGGATGTGTGCATGTCCAGCTTTTCTAAATAATCCTTAACCTGTTCTTTCACCACTGAGGGCTTCTCCCCATACTGTGCTTTCCAGTACAGCAGTCTGGGAGCTAACCTAGTAAAAATAAAAAGATCTTGAGGATTTTGATTGTTCTTATTCTTCTAGTGTTCATAATTTTGATATGGACTTGGAATAGTGAGTTCTTCCACTAAAGCTCCACAGAAAAGTCTAATAAAAATAAAATGGCAGAACCAGAGAAGCTTCAGATGACATGAAAAAGAAATGAAGTTTACAAAAACTTGATCTGCACAGCTTGCAGACACATGATCTGATCCCTCAAGAATGTCCTGCATGGAACACCCACTGAAGTCAAGGAGAATTCTATCTGTCTCCGGTGGGCTTCCATGATCAGGCCCAGAGTTTCCTACACATTGTTATGGCTGAAGCTGTCCAGGTTCTTTGTCTTGGTGTAATGGCAATCTTCATGCTGATGTCACCATCTTCATCTCACTTTGTGAAGAAAATATTTTCAGCAGGGTCTTTTGAGGCTTCAGAATGTCTTGATCATAAATAACTTCCCAATTTCTCTGTGTCCTCTTTCTTGTTTTTTGGATACTATTGAACCATATTATTACTCATTGAGCAGGTTAAAAAGGCTTACTTTCATTCATTCCATGTTATTCTGCTTATCATGCTGTTCATAATCACTCACTATCTTGTGAATCCCTGACCTCCAATTTTTGTTGTATCCACCAGTTGTTTCTTGTCTTATACTTAGATTGTAAGCTTTTTGGGGGCAAGGACTGTTGTGTGTGTACAGTGCCTAACACAATGGGATTGGGGCCTTTTCAGCATTCCCTCCCATCATTGACTGAACAATGTGCATACACATGGCTACTGTTGACTGTGGTACCCATAGTGCCGACTCCGTGGGTGCTCCAGGGGTTGGAGCACCCACGGGGAAAAAATAGCGGGCTCCGCACCCACCGGCAGCCAAGCTTCCCCCCCTCCTCGTCTCCTTCTCCCCCATCCCCGAGTGTGCCGCGTCCCCGCTCCTCCCCCTCCCTCCCAGCGCTTCCATCCCTCCCCCTCCCGCCACCTAACAGCTGTTTGGCAGCGCTTAGGACTTTCCAGGAGGGAGGCGGAGGAGCAGGGACACGGCGCGCTTAGAGAGGAGGTGCAGAAGAGGCAGGGCAGGGGAGGGGACTTGGGGGAAGAGGATGGAATGGGGGTGGGGCGAGGGCAGGGCAGGGGCGGGAAGAGGCAAGGAGGGGGTCGAGGACCCACCAGGCAGAGGGGAAATCGGCACTTATGCTAAACCAACGGGTCTGGAAGAAATGGTAATACATTTTGGAATTTGCCTCCCCCACACAAGAGGCAGGTGATTCAGGTACCTAAAGAAACAGGTGGCGTGTGGGGGGGGCTTGACAACCTACACTAACTGTTTAAGGACACTACCAGGGGTCACGTACATTTGCATTGCTAGCTTTCCCTGACACAAGAAGCACAGCTGCTGTTCCAGGTCTCTCAGCCCCATATCGAAATTGCAGTGGAGGGCGATCATGTGGAACTCTAATGGAAGGCTTCCTCTGGATGTGTAGTTGTGTTGTGCAGCTGGCAGAAAAGCCAGTGCCTCCCTCTTTCCTGCCTCTCATCGGTCAGCAGGTTCTACCGGGATTAGCTTCTTTCCACTCAAGGAAGCAGAAGGAAGAATCTGACTGATAGGTTTGTTTGTAGGGCCCTAGACACTCGTGAATTCTGCAACAATGTGCTGAGACAAGATTAGATGGGTTTTGAACAGCTTGTAATTTTTGCTGTTTGTTACAGTGAATATACATTGATGATGGTACAAATTAATTTTATATCCACTGGGTGGCTATACAATGAGACATTATTTCAATTGTAGATGACATCTGGGGTTATGGTAAAATGTGTTGTGTTGTCATGTGTTAATAGCATGATTCCTTTGTTTCACCACTATAGACCTTACAAGGTCACTGCAGCTGTTTTAAAACCATTATTTTGTTGGCTTAATCATCACATTGTGTCATTTCTTTTAGAAAAGGAACTGCTTCTTTGTTATACTTCAGTTACATGGAGAGATATCCCCCTTTTGAGCTATAAATGATCTTTGAAAGAAAAATGGAAATAACATTTTTACACTGACAATTGCATAAAATATGGAAATCAGTAGGTGGTTTAACATTTTTCAGCATAAAGATACTTATTGTGGATGAGGTTTTCAAAAATAAAAGGCAGCGAAAGAAATGCCTGACAACACCAACTTTCCCTTGCATTCTTGGCATCTGAAATCTGTAGCAAAGAACATGCTTTTCCCTGGGGTGTGTGTGTGTGTGTTTCTGCTTTTTGACAACATAAATTCTGGAATTTCGTCAGTATAAGTACTGAAAGACTACACTCTTAGGGGGAAGTAGGGTTTGTAGCAAGTAGGCCAATAATTGCATAACTTGCAACCATGTGGGATAGATAATTTTTTGTGTTTTGCTAGATTCAGATCTAAAGTCTCCCAGTGCACACACAAGCATCTGTATATTTTTAAACAGAAACAATTTTGTAGTATTTTAGTCAAGAAACGACATATTTTATCCAACAAACAAATACAAGTTTCTAATTTAAAAAGCATTATTTGGGGTATGGGGTTGATAGAAAACCTTAAACTGATTCCTCTTGCTCATTATTCTCTGCACAATTTATGTAACGAACACCAGTATCTGACAGCTTTGTTGAAAAGTTTTCCATTGTTCTGAATATTGCGCATCATTTCTTCAAATGGATATGTAGTAGATTCTATATGGTAATCCAATATCTAAAGGGAGGCACTTTAGGTTACACCTCATTTGTGAAGTTTTTCTTTAGGGGAAAAAATGTGTTTCAGTGAGTAAAGGAATAGAGTAAACATACAAATTACTGGCAGCTTAGATTACTATATACAACCTAGGAAAGCTTGCTTAAGGGAAGCACCCTTCTGTTGCACACAAAGGAGCTAGTTCTCCAAAGCTGTGGAAAAGTGCTTTTCTCCCCAAATAAAAGGTCTAATGACCCCTGTAAAGACAACCATATTGTGATGCTTTAACATGATTAAAAGGAAAGAGCTGCTTTGTTTTCTCTGTCCCTGCAGTAACAGGAAAACAGGGTGTTCTGTGATAAAATGGAGAACCTTTTATAGAGGTTTAGTCTTGCATAGTGGTTCGAAAAATAACCCTGAGTTGCTCAACTAAAATGCCACATTTAGAGCCAGGTGTATTTTTATTTGCTTGCTTGTTTGTTTTTAAGATGTCATATTGGCTGTGAGAACAGGGTTATAAATGAGACTGAGATAAAGTTGCTCCATTGATGCTGACAAATGCAATTTTCTTTCTTAAAAATTATTGCAGTGTTTTCCAGGCCATAGGAGGCATACCTCATGGTCAGATGTCTGACCCGGGGCTGGATTGGAAGTGACCTTTGTATGGGTGTGCAGAGTGGAAGAGTATGCATTGAGCTCCCCCATCCAAGTGTGGCCAGTTACACTTACAGTCCTAGTGCTCCAGTGTCCTGGGGGAATGAAAAGATTGGGGTGGGTAAATTTAGAGAGGAGTTGATTAAGAAATATAGTAAAATTATACAGAATAATGAATGTTATAGAGGAGGTAAATCAGGAACTTCTATTCACTCATTCTCATAACACAAAAGTAATGGGATTGGGCATTCAATGAAATTGGTTTTAAATTTGCCATCTTTCGATCAAAGGAAATACTTGTTCACACAACAGCCTCTCGAACTCACAAGATATCACTGAGACAAAGAGCTTAGTAGGATTCAAAAAAGGACTGGCTATTTATATGGATGGCAAGAATAGTCAAAGATATAACAAACATATTTTAAAAAACCAAGAGCTTTGGAAGGGAACCATCATGCTTTAGTGCATAATCTAACCTATAACTATTTTGGGATAAGAGCAAACAGTCCTGCGGGGGGAGGGCAGAATGTCCCACAATTAATTTGCCTAATTCAGGGTTTCTTGCACCTTTCTTCAAGCAGCTCATACTGACCATTGTCTGAGGTAGGAGACTGGACTAGATGGACCACTGACGTGATCCACTAGGGCAATGCCTATGTTCCTAGGGCTCTTAGTTGGAGTGGTGATGGGATGTGCAAGCCTTTGACAGTGACTGTAAGTATTTTGAGTAGCACTTGAGCTATTCTGTGTCCTATGAGACCGGGATTAGATCTGTGGGAAAACAGAAATTTTGTAAAGAATGCCTGCATTTATTCAAAGGCAAAATTCCCTAAATTCTGTCCTTTGTCTGTGTGTATGAGAAGAAAAAAAATTGCTACTAGATGAAAGGAGCTAAAATACAGAGAGCACTAGATTGAATGGCTTTAGCACAGGCATGCTAGAGAGGGTAGCACACAAGAAGTCTACCTGTCTTACATGGCCCACACAAGGGCCACTCATTGCAGCAATCTCTGACCAGGGACTGTATATTTTGATGTATCTGTCTATTTTTTGTAACCCTTCCTGGACTGAGCAAGTCACTCAATGGGTTGTGGCGGGAGGGTACGGTGGGCAGAACATACCTTTTCTTTTACTTGTGCTGCCCTGCACAATAGGTCAATGCTGCATGTATAGCTATCTGCTCTGTCCTAATAAGGGACCACCATAATATATGCTGAGTTGTTATGGGGGAGATTATGCCTCCTGTCATAAAATATACTGGTGCTGATCCTGGGGCAGTGCCGTTCCAGATTGTCCTTATGTAGGGCTGTGTGTAAAATGTACAAGCTAGCCGTAAAGACTTTAATATTACTTTTCCAGGTAAGAAATTGCTGTAGTTGCCTAACAATGTTAAGTGATCATCAATAAGTGGGGAGATAGTGCACAGGCAATCTCTCAAGACAAGATCCACACTATGAAAAAGTATAAAAACTTCTAGGTTTAGAAACTCTTAGGCCTAGGTACATATCACTGATTCTCATTTCTTAGCTGACTTCCATTTTTGCTGAATGTTTTTTTTTTTTCATGCAGTTAGGCTTGACTTCAATGCAAATATTTTTTTTCTTGTTCTTCATTAATACTTTTTCTAGGATTACTATTCTCCAAGGGCAAAGATATTAAGATCTAATGAAAAGTCTATGTCTATCCTAGTTAGTCAGCAGATTACTTTCCCTAAATGAATGTGAATATCTGTCTGTTGATGTTGTGTGTGTTTGTCTCTAGAAATACACATTTTTATTCTATATAAATACTGGGTGTTTCTGTTTCCATGTGGGGGGAGGGATAGAGTAGGGCTTGGGAGTGGATGGAATGGGAGATGTTTTTATGGTCTTTTTGATCTTAAGAGTGTGTGGATGTGTTTATAACACCTTCACTTGGCCAAATGCCATGTATAAGAGTTTTTATTCATTGGAAGGAAGAAATTTGCACAACAGTTTTTTTTTTCCTCCAATCATCACTACTTTATTTTGCCCACTGTTTTAGGAGAATTTTATGAGAAGATACTTTTATAGGGTTTGATTCTGCTCCCATGGAAATTGATGACAAACTGGAAAACATTGTGTTTACTGTTGTCCAAAGGCATCTTGCAAACTGAGCATTATTTCCACCAGAAATCAAACAAAGAATGCTCTAGATGGAACCAGTATCATCATAGTTCACCTCTTGTCAATGGTAATCTTTTCCTGCTGTGTGGAATGGCATCAACAAATGGAAAGCTTCTGAAATAGTCTACGGAGCTGAGGGATGTTAGTGTGGTTAAGGCATTAGACTCAGATTTGGCTTCAATTCTTAGCTTTACTGTAGAATTTCTCTGTGAATCAGGGGCAAATCAGTCTTTCTGTGCCTCAGTTCCCTATCGATAGAATGGGATCAATAATACTTACTTTTCCATATCCTGTGTCTGACTTGTATATTTAAATGGTAAATTCTTTGGGGGTAAGTCTCTCTCCCTCTGGGCTGCACCAAAATAGCTAATTATTAACCTTGAAAGCAGACAAATGGCAGAGCCTCCCAATCTCACAATTCATGAGCTGTATCTGAGAGCTTGAATTAAAAGCCCATTCTAAAAAATAAAAGAATGAAAATTACTTAACACTATGCAAAGCTCCAATAGACCCTACATTTAGATTGTTTCATTTAATTTCCTCTTGTGACTAATCCCTTCCCACCCCCACAATGAGGAGTTCATTAATCAAATCTCTTGCTTTTCTCTCAGTGAGACACAAAAGGGGGATGGGGGGAGAGTAATAAGAATATGCACAGGACAGGAAAGCTCTGTCCTTGGAATGAGCTCCTAGCAGGCAAGTCAGGAGATGTACAACAAAACAAAAGGGGATGGCAATGAATGAACCTAACCCACCCCATATTAAAGTAACCTTATCTGGTGGGAGTTCTGCAGTTCTCATTAAAAGAAATAGTAACAAATGACAGTGGGTTGAAAATGTGGATACCACAGCCAGGAAAATGGGCAATTACCTTCCCTAACTACGTCAGTATTGTGCACAAGTTAAGATAAATAAAGCTATTGCTCTTTTTTTTGAAAAGCAAACACAAAAGCCAGCTTTTCTATTTCAGACTAAAAGCTTATTCTCAGCAGACAAAGAGGTAAGAGATGCATTGTCTCTGCTGCTGTATTGTTTTAGAGTAATATTCTTGACAACATAATGAAACTGATATGTGAAATATATCAGAGTTCGTGCATTACTGCCAGTGCTTCAAGGGATCGTCTCCTCTTCCATGTTTCTTAAACTTGCTAGACATGAATGACATATGCACCTTCTTGTGTTTATTGGCAGGAGGCGGGGGGGAAAAGAGGAATGCAATGTCTATAAATACTTGTGAATGTCTGTGCTCTAAGCCTCACTACATACACACATACTTTAAATATATTTTTTTAAAAAATACATACCCTTAAATAGAATGAACCTACTGCCAGTGCATCAGTCACTTAATGCCATAGTATCTTTGGAAATTGTCTACAGCCAGTCAAGAAGAAAGTCCATTCATATCAGGCAGCCTAAAATCTATCAGTGGGATTCCTAATCTAACATAGACTGGTGCATTCTGATTTGTTTAAGGTGTCAAAAGCAACAATTATCATGTTGTTCAGACTGTCCAGGCATTACGGCTGGACCTCAGACACTGCAGATGAGCATGCCTCTCTATTTCTTGACAGGTTGGAAGCCAATATTTTTTCTGTACAGTTGCAGTATTCCCTGCATCTTGCTTTGCCTTACTACTCGGAAGATTTCTGCTATTTTGCCGTATCATCAAAAAAGCCTGTTTTTACTCTGCTTTCAAAAGCTTAATTTGATTAATAGAGATTAAATGATTTAAAAAAACAGCCCACAGCAATAATTTCAGGGTAATTAAACTGGCATTGTTAAGAAAGGGAGAGCAAGTCAGATCAGGGCTAATGGCTCCAAAGCATTACCAAGGTTTACTTTCCATAGGAACAGGAAGTCAATGATGTAAGTGGAATTTCCTACAGTGCAAGGAGTACAATACTGAAGGTTGACATCTGAAGACCTGAAATAACCTTAGCGAGATCAAAGGTTTGATTTACCATGGGTTTATACTAGCATTTTTTGCTACTAGTATAAATCTTTGTTTTTTTTTTGTTTTGGACATAATAAAATGTTTAGACCTTTTGCCCTCGAAATTTGTTTTAATTTAAAACTACTTATATTTCTATTTGGTCTGAATGCTTCTGTGTGTAATATGTATAGGCTTCTGAGACAGTCAGATGAAAGGGGCTACCCAAGTATAAGATATTAAATGTAATATATGAATATATAATTATACAATACCTAGTGGCATGAAGGAGTGGGGTATAAAGGTTTTATTGGAATGAGTTTGAGATGAGCATCAAGACTGCCACAATACAGCTATGAATGCTAATAAAATTTATATACCTTAATAATAACTATGCTAAGTAACGTCTGGATGCTCTGATCAGGACCCAAATGCACTGGTGGTGTTCAAATATAAAACAAGTCCCTGCCTTGCAGAGCTTACATTCTAAGGCCTCAATGCACACATACACATCATTAACTCAACATGTGTAAGCAGTCGCATTGAAGTCAATGGGCCTACTTGTGTGTAAATGTAAGCAGGGCTGCAGCCTAAAATAATTGAGAAGAAATGGTTGAGCACTCTTAAAAATGTACTTAGAATTGCATAGTATCAGTGCCACAGTGGCAAAAATGCCCCCAAACTATTGCCCTCAGCTTAAAAAAGTCTATTTTGATTCAACGTTTTCCAAAGTATTTCAGGCTACAGTCACAGGAACTATTTTTATCTGTGGGCAACATTGTTCATCTCTGGACCTCAGAGCTGGTCAATATTTGTATAATGTTCCTAAACAAAAGCAATTCAGAAGTTTGGCTTGGGTTATCAAGTAGGGATATAAAGATAATTATCACTCACTACTATTACTTCTGTGTATGGCTGATGTAGATGCAGAGCAACAACTATAATTTTACATTTGAAGCAAGATAATTGCATCAGGAATAGTGAAGTGTATTGCTGTGATGCCTCCCTCAGATCTGTATGTTTCATGGTCTGTTCTGGGTGACCACAGTCAGACAGGAGAGTCTTTAATTTTCCATTTGTGCATCAAATATTGCCATGGTTTATGTGGATGTGATTTAGGGTTGCCCATAAGCTTCATGGAAGATTGAAGCCAGGGATCTTCTGCGTCTGATCTTTCACAAGGTATTGGTTTGTGACTTCTTGTGAACTCCATTCTGCCAGGGTTGAAGTCACATTGTAGAAGGTTAAGTATGTGGGTCCAAAAGGGCTTGCACGACTTCAAGTGGTGGCAAGGGACATCATTGCAGTCCTGGGGGATGGGGAGGTGCTCATTTTCCTTGATTCGCTGGATTTCCTGGAGGGTTGTGGCATTGTGGCAAATGGATGGGGTAGCAATGTGAGACAGCATGGGCAGTCAGGGTGTTGGGATCGACTTGAGGGTTCCAGTGATGCACCGCTTTGCAGTGTTAGTTGCCCATCAACAACTAGAGTGTGGCATACTTCTGGTGCATGGTACTCTTCTACAGAGTACTACTCTACTAATTCTCTAGTTAACACCTGCCTCATCTATTTTGGGGGCAAATTGTGGCCTGGCTAATGTAACAGCACAGGAGCATAAGAGGCACTCTTATGCCCTTGCATTGGCTATCTACGTAATAGGTAGCAGCACAGGAGGGGAGACAAACTCTGTCCTCTATATCCCCCCTCACATGTGTGGGTGGGTCGGAAGGAGACAGGGCAAAACCTTTACTCCATATACACTGTACCAGCTATAGATCCAGAGCAGATGGGAGAATGTGAATCTTCTCTTCTAGGGAAGTCTAGTAACTTGCTGCCTTTTAGTCCTGGCTTTGCCAGGAGCCCAGTGTGAGCTGTTAGTATGAACTATGTAACCCTATCCCAAGTTTATCTAGCATATAGATTTGTAATACCCTCCCTAATTCTATGCAAAACACCAAACTCCAGCGCTCCTCAACAACAAATATAGATTTTGTGACCCAAGCCATTTTGGAGAAGGAAGTCAAAACTCTGAAAAAGCCAACATCTGTGGAATTATTGTCAAACATCACTATTTTAAAATCCTCTTTTCTAAAGACCTTCAAACTTTCCAGGGGGAAAAAAGAATACACTGGAAGATGAGGTCTGGCATATGAAATTTCAGAGGATTATCTTCTATTTGAAGAAATGAGGACCTAGTATGAAAATTGGGCTAATAATGGGACAATAGCTGCAAACTTTACTACCCCCTCTATGTTGTACAATATAACTCACATACATTCATATATAACAGTTGTGATTACTGTTACTGATGGGCTAAGAATTATGCATGGGACTAGTCTATGGTAAAACATACTATTTTTTGTTACTCTAACCCAAGTACATACTTGCATTCAAAGGCACATTTTGTGGAGCAATTATCCATGGGCATGCACATCCTCCTACTACGTGATTGCAATTTAAGAGCTGAGTTTTGAAATTTTAGTCCCATAAATAGATACAAATGTGTAGAGCTACCAAAACTACCCAACAGCCTCACACCAACAGGAAATATAGACATGGAATTATTCTGTACTTTGACTCTAGTTTTTAGCAAAGATAGGCAGAAATTGATGGAACAGAACGCTCTTTAATTTACACAATATGTCATAAGAAAATGACATTTCACTAGCACTTTTCACCCAGAGCCCAAAAGTTTTCACAGACCTTACTTAGGGAATAACTTTACCCATCACAAAAATGCAGCTCTTTAAAAAGAGCAAAGCTTTTATATGGTTTTAAACAGGACACAAGCATCTTGGCATAACTGTTCTAGATTAAAGTAAAAATATCTTACCCAAATAAAACTTCAAGTCTATTTTAGATAAGCAGAATGTAGCTGCCCTAGTGGATTTAACCAGGACACCAACCCATGGAGAAAAATAATATGGGGGAAGGATGTACTTAGGGTTAAGGCAAAAAACTGGGAATGGGGAGACCTGAATTCTATTTTCTACTCTGCCACAGCCTTCTTGTATGATCTTGTGCAAGCTTCTTTACAGCTCTGTACCTCAGTTTCCCCATTTGTAATGAGATAATGCTACTCTGTCAGAGGGCTGTTGTGAAACTTAACTCAATGTTTGCGACATCCTCAGTCATTTGGGTGAACAGAAAAGAATAAGCACCATAGAAATGTTCCATATGCATATACAAAACATAAAGGCAAGTGTGACAGACTTGGCAATTTCCTGTCATTCCTCTTGGAAGGCCTTATCGTGTTAAGTTTATGTATTGTGGTGGGCTGGGATTGTATGTAATCTCTCTAGAGGGAGATGTGACAGATGGGAGACCTGGGAGTTCAAAAGACTATACTGAAAACATGGCAGAGAAGTATAGACTTTCAGGACAAATGCTGGTTATGAAAAAAACGTAGTCTTTTGAAGCTATGCCCAGAGGAAAGCATCATTAGCTGCTGATTACCTGGTACAGAAGGCCAACCTCAAAGGCCTGAGCTATATAAAGAATTGACTAATCAGCCCAGTCTTTGGGTTCTGGTTCTGGATCTAAGCCAGACGAACTTGTAGCCACAGAGAAAATCCAGTTGTGGGTTTATCATGTGTTCATTCTTTTACTGATTTAATATGTTTTCTCTAACATTTTTACCATAAGAAATAATGTGCTTGCTTAGAAGGAGTTGTTTATAACTGCAGGGCAATCAGGCCCACCGACAGACATTCAGGGCCCCAGGGCAGTCTCTGGGGGGCGGGGCCCGGGGTGGAAGTGACGAATACCTCACTTCCGGGACCACCCATGCTGGCCTGCGGTGCCCCCCAAAGCGCAGGGCCTGGAGTGGTCTCGTGAGCCTAGGCGCCCTGCAGCCCACCCAGGTGATTTAAAAGTGCCCAGGGCTCCTGGTACCTTCTAAATCACCGTGCCCCCTGGGCAATTGCCCCCTTTGTCCCGCCCCTGTCAACGGGCCTGGGGGCAATACACTGGTCATAGCCTTCAGAGAGAAAGCAAAGCGTAGGCACTGGCTTGTTTAAGCAGTCTGGCTTGCTGGGAATATCACAGGGACCTGCGCAGCCTTAAAATCCCCAGTCAGGAAGGAGTGAATGAGACATGGCTCTCTGCCCAAGAGAGGTGATGGCTGGGAGCCAGAAGCCTAAAGTGGAGTCAGAGCGGGGGATGTAGTCCTCCTGAAACTGTGACAGCAAGTGGTTAGGATCTGGATTTGGATTTTGCATTTCATTTAAAACATAACTTCTCTAGCAATATAATTCCCCATAGCATCATGTTGGGGCATAGTTTTAATGTTAATTCAGAGGGGAAAAATTCTACCTACTAAATCACCAACATCACTTTCTATAGCACTTGGATTTTCCTTGGATGTCTCCTCAGTATAGACCTGATGCTGCAATACCTTAAGATGTGCCAAGATCACAGCCTGAGAAAGTATGGCTGCAACATACATTTGTAATCATCACCGCACATTACACGACACATCTAGTACCAGGGGGAGGAGTGTATGAAAGTTTATTATGTATATGTAATCCTTTCTGTTTGTTTTAAATACAGTTCATAATAACTTGATCTTTAATCTTTGATTTTAGATTCAGTTTATAGTGCTATCTGAATATTAGAAAGTCTGAGTAACCTGCTTCCTGCAATTATTTTAGGGGGTACATTGCAAGAACACTGCACTGGCTAAGCTGGGGGAAAAAGGAATGAACCTTTACAAATGCTGGGGAACTTGAACCTTGACGGTATTGATGGAAAGGGACAGACACGTGAGCAATCTACAGGGAAAGTTTGAATAAGGAGAGTTAAGACACCAAAGGTCTATGTATGAGGCAAAGGAAAAGTGGAAACAAATGCTATATTAACCTGTAGATCTAAATCTGAACAATAAAGGATCATATTTCACTGGGTGAAAGGATTCTGAAGGCCAGTAATATTATCTCATGTGAAAAGAGCCTCAGGAAGTTTATTGGATTGAAACAAAATATGAACATAGCCTCTAATGCCTTCTTGCTCTGGAAGCTTCAGGGGCCAGAACGTCAGCTGGGGTAAAATGTCCTAGATGCATTGACTTCAATTGAGCTATGACAATGTACACAAATTAAGAATCTGGCCCCAGGTGCCCATAAATGTTTATTGTGCAAGTCGGATGCATGGATATTAGACACCACTGGCAAATCAACTTTTACCACAAGAGGTTATATAGACAGTGGAAAGCAGCAAAGCACATAAAGGGAAATGCCATAATTTTTTTGTATCTCCCAGCTTTTGGCATTATTAAAGGCTTTCAAAGCACAATTGTGGTATTCTGGGTTTGGCAGGAAAATCGCTCTGGGCAGGTGCAAAGGAAGCTTGGAAAGGATCAGGAGAAATATGGCCAGGAAAGGAAATGAGTTCAGTCTGGAAAAGAAATCAGGACAAGGACAACAGGAGCAGCAGACACAGACATGGGGCTGAAGCAGAAAACAACCTAAGCAGGGGGGAAATCTGAAAGAATGCAGACAAGAGATTGTTGGGGTAGGAGGAACAGGAGGAGGAAATACATACTCATAAGGAGCAAGAAGACCAAATTAGTTGCACCTAAACAAAGCTTTTTGGAACCTCTGCTACAGAAGAGAAGGAATTTTTGTATTTCATTTGCTGCCTCTAGTCTAGGAGGTTTCATATTTAATGAAAGGGATGCTAAAATCAAATGGAATTCTGTTAATTCTAGGCTGCTCATTGCCCAATGTTTACAAATGCTGTTTAAATACCAAATAAACA
Source organism: Trachemys scripta elegans (assembly GCF_013100865.1). NCBI lineage: Eukaryota > Metazoa > Chordata > Testudines > Emydidae > Trachemys > Trachemys scripta. The sequence continues at coordinate 41,659,955 of NC_048302.1, read as the reverse complement.
CAATTCTTTCACTTGGTGAACTATGACATTTATTGTGGCATTAATCCTCCAGGACTAAGGAAGAGGTTTCTTTTTAATTAAAAAACTATGCTCCAGCATTGGAATGGGAACTCTTTCCCCCCTTTTTTATCACCTTATATACTGATATTTAAAAAAACAAACAAAAAATAAATGATGATTCAGGATGGGATGTATAACAGAACAGAGTTTTTGAACTAGATTCTGAGTTTTGTAAGCTGTCTCTCTCTAAAGAAAGGAATGGGGTGAATTAGTCCCCATGAAAAGGGAATCAACTGTAACTTTCACTCCCAGTTCAAAAGGTATCAAACTCAAAGCTTTTTTTTTTTTTGAGATTCAGAGTAAAGTTAAAGTACATGGGAATACAGAAATTATCATACTCGTTCAGCTCAGTGGTCCACCTTGTCCACTATGCTGTGTCAGATAGTGATTACTATGAGATGCTCAGAGGAAGATGCAAGAAGTTCTACAGTAGACAATTATACAATGCCTATACAGTGCTTTTTATTTTTAAGCCCATGTCAATTGAAGGTTTCTTTTTGCCCTGTAGCAAGAGGGTTCATGTCTTTTCCAACTTTCTTTTTCCTTGTTTTTTTGTTTTTAATCCTTACCATTGTAACCCTATGCAGCAAATCTGTTGTAGAAACATACCTGAACCAAAACCCTGGAAGTGAACACCCCTCAACTTTGGGGTAAGTCAGATATGGACCGAACCTTCATAGCAAGGGTCCATCTCTAACTTTTAAAAAAGAAGTGCATGCCTGCCTGTCTCCTTGCTCTTTTTGGTCAGAAGATACTGCATGTGAAACATCAAAATCTGTGACAGCATCTGATCTTGAATCTCTATTCCTGGTGTATGCAAAATTCCCAAGGACTTCAGTGATAGTTTTGCCTGAATAAGGAATGAAGAATTGGGTACGAGACTTTTTTCCAGATAAAAAAGGTTTCAATAAGTTTGCTAATCTTAATTACTATCACGGAGCACCTGTTTGTCTGATTTGAAATTATCTGAGTAAATAAATCCCACACACATCCTCTCTCAAATTTCAAGTCTCTGCTTTACAGCATTAGGTTGCTAGAACTTTTCAAAGAAAAGGTCATCAGTTTTTTAACATAGGTAAAACATTTGTTTCCCCTGGACCTTGGAAACAGCTGAACCATATTTTTTTTTATGACATTTTTCAAAGAAGTTAAGCCTGAGGCAGACACCCCATCCTATGTCAAACTTTATGGGCTGAAATTTCAGTGTTATCAGCAACTGAAAATAGGTCTTCAAATGAGAAGTGTCGGACAACTTTAATAGTGACCAGTGCTAACAGCTCGTCTATTATACCATACATTGCAATTATGCTGCATGTATTTTGTTTTCACTAATACATCTCAAGATCATTCTGAAAAGTTTTTAATGACATCAAATCATATCCTCTGCTGATGTAACTTTGCATAACTGCATTGAAATCAATTGAATGATATCAGTTTATACCAGCTGAAGATCTGGCCCTACATTTTGACTTTTGTGAGTTGGACTTGGTATACAAATATCTTAAAATCCCATTAGTTCAAGTAGACTTCTAGTGGAATGAGAGAGCTACAGCTTGATTCTAATATACAGATTGTTATAGCAGAATCCCTTCCTGATTACATGCCTCAAGAGGTACTGTAAAGTCAGGGTGGTATATTTTCCCCAAACAAGGATACCGTTGTTCTTAGAGAGCACTCATAGGAAACATGAAGATGACTATCATGTACACAAAGGTATTTCAACATTTTATCAGATGAACTGGATATGTGCACCTGATACTTTTAAATCACTATTTTGAGGCTTAATCATAAATATGGTAACCTGATGAGTCAGTGGCCCATTTCAGTATGAATAATTGTTGAGATTGGGCAATATGTACTTGTGACTTGCATGCCTATAGGTATCTTTTTAGTGCTTCTCTGAGGAGCAGAATAATTCCCCCCGCCCCCAATATCCATTCAGCTGAGGCTGGTGCCCTTTTTTGTTAGTTCTGGTAGTAGATATTCCTTATGTTTAATGAAGAGAAAGTTGAGGTGTGGAGAGAAATGACATTGTAGCTTTAAGCTACGTTTGGTGCTTTAGGGCGAGAACTTCAGGTGTGTAAAACAGCACTGGGTGCACATGAGGGATGGAGTGCAAAGGTGGTTTCCCACCATCTTTCATTCCCTTCCTACCCAGAACTGCTAGGGCCCAGTTTGACCCCATGCACAACTTAGAACACTCATGGAACTGATTGTAGTTGTGCCAATACATCATGACCCCTTTGGAGTAGCAATGCTAGCAGGGGTAACTAGAGCAAAGATAGTTTTAGTCACACCCTTCCCCTTTGGCAAAGTCCTGACATGAATCTTGTTCCAGAGTATTGGGCAGGGTGGCACAGAGCTGGTGCCATGCCGCTCTGATTCCTCCATGATGGGGAAAACCTTAAGTTGCCCATTTAAAGCCGCTTTAAGATCTCTTTGTGCAACCAGAGTGGCACAAAGGGGACTTAGTGTGGGCCCTGGTTCTGGCCCGTAATGTTTTGATACTTGCTAAAACTTTCACTTTGTCTGTGAATCAACTCTTTTTTTAATATTCACTGCAACATCTGCTCAATAATTCTTAAAACATAACATTATCTATTCCAGTCAATGTGTTGGAAATTATTTCACACTCCAGCATAGGCGTTAATAAATTTTTATTTGAAATTTTCATTCCTTCTGTGCTACCTATTCATATTGTTGTTCCTTTTATTTAATTTTTATTATCATAAAGTAAAGCTCTCCTAAGTGAATGCCTGATGAATTACGTATTTTAAAAAACCAGCCTCCCTTTAATGGATCAAATGATGAATTATGATAATTAGACCCATTATATAACCTCCATCCCAAATTTCCTACATTTGTATCACATTTTTCATTCCAAAGAATCTCCAAAGTGTAGAGTGTGTGTGTGTGTGTGTGTGTGTGTATAACATAGAAATGCAACCCCAAACTACCTACTCAAGTGGCAGCTTCCCATGCTGCGCTGGCTTCACTGATACTTTATTTAAACTAGCTTTGATATAGACAAAGGTAGCTCAGATCTGTCTACACATGCTTCAATCACACCTCTTGATTGCAGTGTAGACATTGTCTAAATTATGCTGGGGCCTTTCAAGTCCTTTGAGAAACCCAGGATCAGGAGAACACCTTGGCACCCCACACCTCTTAGAGGCACAGCACAGGATCTCACCCCCTAGTTAAGTGTGGTACTATATACAGGTAGGAATACAGGAACTGGATGCAGTATTGTTAAACATAAGAATATATGGGCACAGGTACAACACTTGGCTTGTGACAGTGTTATACACAGGTATTTGGCACAGCATCATTTATTTGTGTTATAGAGGTATCTATACAGATATGTGTTGCAATCTGTTTATACACTGATAGTTCCATAAATAGTTGATGTGGAGCTTTATGTGTGGTGCAGTAGACATGGTAGAGGTTTTATCTTTAGGTATGTAGATATTTAGTGCAGATATTTTGTTATACTGAAGTAGGAACCCAGGTGTTATGTATTCAGTATAGATCTGAGCGTGATCGTTCTGATGCTTGTGGGAATTAGGAGTTGTTTCATCAAAGTCAGTGGAGTTATACTGGTGTAAAACCAGTATAAGTGAGATCAGAATCTAGCCACTGTAGCAGCTATACAAGACTGTCAGTACTGTGAAAGCTCCACAGTAGCACAGGGAAGGAGGTTCCACTGCATTTTGCATAATGGAGAGGTGGGCTTCATGCCAGTGCTTAACAGGCTGGCATGGAAGGGAAGGGAAATCTGGGGGCGAGCCCCTCTGTATCCTTGCTTATGCAAATCAGTTAATTGTTAGAGCCTTCTGTGGTGATGCAAAGGGCAACAGCTGCTGTTCTAGCCCAAAGGCTGAAGAGGCAGCCATAAAATGGCTGTACTGCATCTCCACAGGCTGCCTAGGGCTTTCAGAAAGGGATTTGTGCCCTCCATACTACATGAAAGACACCCACATCAAGCCAATTATTATTTGTTGTTGGTTTTCGTTATTTTTCTTGCATGCTAAAAGTAGAAATTAGCTGAATCTTTAAAAACAAATATTTTTTTCCAGCTGAAGAGCCTTAAAGTAACAGAGATTCCAAAACAGCTTCCCCCCTCCTCCCCCGCCGCCTTTTGTTCCTCAAAATTGGCTTTTTTATTCAAACAAACTATTGGAAATCATTAGTTGAAATATTAGTGGGGAAAGCCATTTCTTTTCGTAATTTAGATAGATCAGTCATTAACATTTGAAAACACCTACATGGTGTAATTTTAATGGAAATTTAAATACATTATTCTGTATAGTCTGCCCCACTGGATTTATACAGTATGATAAACAGCAATGGTTCCAAAATCTACATGCCAGTTAATAATTACACATTAGGAGCTCTCATATTCTGTACTTCCATGATGGATTTTTTTAAGCTTGCTACGGTTAAAAAGGAGGATCTAGTTTAATTATATTTGCCTACTTGTATGGATTTTACTGATACTATTAATAATAAAGATCCGCTTGGACTTTCATTATGTGTAATATTTTATCCAAACCAGTGCACCCATTACCAGTAATCAGTGGAAACCAAGAACACTAGAACAGTTGTTAGATTGTTAGGTTTGACTTGCGCCCCCCACTCAGATGCATGGGGAGTCAAGCATTATAACAATCACCACCAGCAGGGTTCTGGAGGCCCCTCCCGTGTCGCAATTTGTACTGCAAACTTATAATGGACTGAGGGTATGAAAGGCCTCTGAATAGAACAGAAGTTCAAATCTAAAGAGCAAACATACAGCAGGCGGGGTCACTGAAAGAAGCAGCTTTTTGTTGTTGTTGTTATTGTTGTTGGACTGATCTTGAAAATTGATGCCCAGCCTATATGTATTGAGGTTCAGGAAAGATTTCATCACTTTTATATTATGGTGGGCTTTACTAACATATCCCCTTAATCTTATGATGAATTTAGTCAGACGATTCTCTGTCTAGGAAAGGGAGAAAGGTTTCAACATGTGTGCATTCAACATCACTTTGTTGTTCTCTGGGGTTGGTCATGAAAGGTTGTGTAACAGTAGATTACCTGCTGTTGATTTGATTTCAATCTGTTAGGAATTATGCCTAGATTTTAACTTTAATGAAATGTTCACATGAGAATAAATGGATTAAGTAAAAAAAATAAAAATGACATATACATTCTGCCAGTTGTGATTTTCATGGGATTTAAACTTAATTCTCAGTACTTGACTCATTTGAGATCTGTAATATTTTTTTCTAGTTAGGTGTTACAGAGCTCTGGTCCTTTTTCAGTATCCAGGGATATTTTTATAATGTGATAATAAATGTTAGTGCAATATTTTGCTTCAATACATTAGTTAATCTATTCCTCCTCCACATGAAAAAAGACAATGGAATGAAAGACAAAAGCCACAGCATACTGCTGTGAAATATAAAAGGTGCAATAGAATGAAACCCCAGTGAAAATATCATTATATACAGATCAATTATGTAGCAGTAACTGTTTTCGTTTTCATTACTATGCTTTAAAGCCCCTCTAGAGTGAGAAAAAAATTTAACTTTTTTTTTTTTTTTTTTTTTTTTTGTATCTCACTAGAACATAATAGGCTTTCATACATGTAGCAGTCATAAGGTATCCAGGGCTATCAAAGTTTGGCTCTACAAGCTGGATAGTTTTAGAGTTCCAGTTTCTTCACTGAAATAGATATTATATAAGAAATATAAATGTCAACAAATGTTTTATTTTTACCTTATTTCATTGAATTTGTTGTTTATATTTTTTCAAGACATACACCAATGGCCTATGCCACTGGATGCATTTACAATTATTAAAAACAGAATTAGTCATATATTTAACATTATGAAGTAAACAGCTAGAAAAAGGCACTTTTATCTACTGAGGCCACCCAGAATTCCAGAAGGAAAGAGGGATCCAACATTATGGTACCTCTAAATTGTAAACATGCTAGCTGGAGGATGCTTGATTCCCCTCAATGACAGGAGCAAACATCATGTCCAACATACTCTCAGATTGCTTCCCTCAATGAAATTATATTAAAAATTACATTTCTCCCCCTTTTCTGGATCGTGTTTAAACCACTCTGCTTTCATTGAGTCAAATGCCAGGGAAGCCCATGTATCACACTGCCTGGGACAGATAAAGTGAAGACATAGAGCTGTGTGTCTTGTAGCGGGGCAGTCACCCTGCTCTGGTTTAGAAGGGGTTAAAAATAGCCCTGGGAAAGGGCTGCCCAGGGGCAGCCAATCACAAGGGGACTTGAGGCAGCCAATCAGGGCCCAGATGGGCCAGTATAAGAAGTGCTCCTGGGGAAAAGGAAGTGAGTCTTGCTCCAGCAGTGGAGCAAGAAGGACCTAGCTGCCTGGTAGAGACAGGGGTTCCTTGGACAGAGCAGTACTGGGAAAGGGCAGGCTGAGCTGGGGAGCTCTGGCCTGGTGACCTCCCAGGCTGAGGCCTTGCAGCAAAGGCCTGAGGAGATACTAGGGCTGCAGGGAGGCAGCCAGACCAAGAAAAGGCAGCAGGTCAAACCCACTTGCCAGTGATGAGTGGCTATTTCAGACTGAAGTTTGCCCCTGAGAGAACAGGCTAGATGATGACTGGCAGTAGCCACTGAGGCAAGGTGGGTATAGGGGGTTGGGGTTCCCCTGGGAGGGGAGGCCTAGAGTGTGGGGGCACTGCTGTGGGGCAGCATCCCTAGGTAAGGGGCACAGTGGTCTGGGAGGGACGCGGGGCCTGAACTGATGGAGATAAAGGGACTGCAGAGGTGGTGGAGACAACAGGGCAGGTAACCGAGGGTGAGAAACCAGCCAGAGGAGGGCGCTCCTGAGCTGGATAAGCTAATTCCCAGACTGACCAGCAGAAGACGCTGTGCCGGTGAGTCGGCGGCTTGCTACATGTCTGTATAGTGGCACAACAGACCAAATTACCTTGCTATCTCCCTGACACTAACTGGAGGAGTGATGGAATGGATCTCTCATGGAAAGCCATTCAGTATGCATGAACAACTCTCTTCTGTCATAGGGGCAGCAGTGAGAGACTCCCTCTCCTGGAGCTACCCATCACACAAAGAGAACCTCTTGCTACAACCAATGACAGGGACAGTCTGCTTTACCTGTCTACTCATCCCAATCTGCAATCTGGTGCAGGGACATAAAGAGGAACAGAGCCATGGCCCAGTTGTGTACCTTGGATAGCCCTCACTGAAAATGCCAAGATCAGGACAGGCTGCAGAAGGAGAACAGATTCTCCCAAAACTGGTGGTTATCACTGAAGTTAGACTCACCAACCAGTCACAAACTGAGCTCCTGATCCCCTACACTGGTTACCAAGAAGCTTAAAAAAAGAAATCACACAGCCCCCTTTATTGTATTCCAGTTCTCTGGCTTCCAATTAGTGCATAGGTTCAGTAAAGTGGGAAGTTACTGAAAAAGTATTTATTATGAATATTTCATCTAGCTCTATTAAATAATCCTCACAACAACCCTTGGGTGTAGGTAGACTTGTTGGTAATTAACCATTGAATATCCACGTTACAATGTATTCCTCCAAGTGCCTGTTAAGTTCACACAAACAACTTGACTCTACCTGAAAGCACTGCCCTCCCCAAAGTGATACTTCTACCTGATATGTTATGATTAGTATTTTCCAATGCTGGAATATCATTCCTCTGTTTTTCCAGTGTATGGTTCAGTTATGTCTCAATTTCAGAGCCCTGGAGTCTCCACAGCCTGGGACATTACTCCAGTGGCGGGGGGTGGGGGGGGGCGGGGAAAGCCTTGAAATCCTGTTCCTGAAAGATACCCTTTAATTAGTATTTTCCCTTGGCTTTGTGAATCCAAATCTAAGCATATGTGAGTTGCTGTGCTTAAATAGAGGACGACCAATATAAAATAACATAAACAAGGACTGCAATATTAAAGTCTCCCAGAGATCAGAATCATGATCACTTAGGGGCCAATTCTGAAAAAAGTAGTCATGAGGCTAGTCTTTACTCTTGTGAATTGTCCGGCTGGCTTCAGGGAGACTTCTTGGATGGGTAAAGACTGTGCATGTGAGTAGGAATTTGCAGGATTGGGCTTTTAGTTTGTCTGAGCTATAGTCCTTCAGCAACTTTGCTTCCATACTATGGAACTTACTCCCGATTATGGGGATAGTTTTAAGAGCTCAATAAGAGACCAGATGTTTAATAATGCTTAGCACAGAATGATATAAGATCTTTTGAAAGCCATCAGTTTGCTCATCAGACATATAGGTATCAGAATAACAAATACTATATATGCAAAATACTGAAGGGATAAATAGGAAGGAGAAAATCAGTACTGTGCTGAAATTTTGTTTGGAAAGAAGATAAATATAGCAGCATGAGAAACAGTTTTTCAGCTTAAACATGACCTTACAACCTTATGCCATGGTGGCTACATCAAAGAAAGAGGCCATACCTGAGATGATTTACATGAATAAGCAAATCCCTAAATTTACTACTCTGTTCCCCCCCGCCTTCATATATTGCCTTTGATGTCTCAATCTCTGAATGCAGGTGCAAGAACAGCAGTGGCTAAAAATGATATAAAATTACTTACATTACAGCCTAATGTTCTTGAAGTAGAGTGGGCTTTGCAGCTGGAGATGAAATGAATTTATGAACCTAAATGCTTCCCATCCCCTCTGTACAAATGCTCTCAGACTTCCACAGGTGGTCAGACTTCGACTGCCATCCAGCCCTTTTGCATTGCTTAGCGTGTATGAAATTCAGTTCTGTAGAACAATGAATGGGGAAAGGGAGCTCCCAACTTGAATATAGTTCATATGTATGTTTGGGACTTTTTTTTCCCCTTTAGAAATGATTACCTCATCGTGTGATCTAATTTTATATTGAGAATTAGGCCTAAGGGAAACAGACTGAGTGAATTTTGCAAGATGGTTTGCAGCAATAGTTAGAGCTAAGCTGCTTTGGCTTTTTAATTTGGATAAATGTTGAACACTCTGATCTAATTGTGTCCAACTCGAATCTGCAAACCTTTGCACTTTGGTGATCTAGTTCTAGGGAACAGCTATCCCAGGATATCCCAATTTGGAGCTCACCCTCAATTGCTTTAAAGAGATTTTTTTAAAATTATTTTATTTCACTCCTCTCCCATGCTCCAGCAACTCATTCCCAGGGATTTAATCTTCTTTGTTCTGGAGGTTCCATCAGCTGCAATATGCATTATTTATTATCCATTCAGATCTTATATGATAATCTGACTGAACCACATAAAGTATAATTGTTCAAGATAAACAAGGATAGATTTTGCTAATTAAAAATTAGGCAAAGGTCTCCATATTTCACACTGAAAGTTGCTTCCCCTTTCCTTATTCTGTATTTACCATAGTAAAAGAGATTGGTACTAGGCAGTTTGATGCATTCTTTTAGAAAAAGCAATTTTCTTGGCTTTTGATATATTAAATTGTATGCAATATATATATTTGTCATGCTGTCTGGAGTGGTTCATGACTGTGAATACCAACTTCAGGGCAGACTGCCAAGAAGCAGGGCAGACACCCCAAACTGGTGGCATGTTCTATAATGAACTCCTGAAACAGTATAATAATATTACCCTGGAGTCACAGACAATCCCTTTGGACATTCCAGTCTATCTTGCCACCCAGGCAAGCTGGACTTAGTGATAGTTGGTTACCATACACCAAAGATGGTAAAATATTCATGTTGCTCCCAGTCCCAAGAGACTAATCACTTACCTCAGGTCAATTTCTACCTCAGATTTCACACCAAAGACAACACTTGTAGCCAATCCTAAAGTAAACTAAATAAGGATTATTAACTAAGAAAAGAAATCAGAGTTATTACAAAGTTAAAGCAAGCAAACATATACACAAGTGAATTGTACTCTATGGTTTTAGGTGACAGAGTGTTAGAAATCTGTCAGCTCTGAATGTCTTTTAGGGCTAATCCAGGCCGACCCTGGGGAATTTCTTCTTCTGTCTCGTAGCTCTGGCCCTGTGAGAGTCGAAACAGCAAAGAAAAATTTATTGCCAGATATCTTTATTTCCTTCTTCCAGAATTCAAGCTGATGGGATGAGCCCTGTTACATGTAGCATCTTCATGGCTGTGAAGGGGCAATTTAAGTCTTCATATTGTGACGTCCCACCATGGCCCATTTAGTTTTGATAGCCCTTCTTGACGATCAGAAGATGTTCTCTCCTGACTAGGTTCACAGTTTCAGAGCAAACATTTTTTATAGTTATAAACCAAAAATGTAAATATTACCTTATAGCATTCGATAAAGTGAGATTTATGCATGCAACGATTTACAAGCATTTCATAAAGTCTAAACACTAAACACATTGTTATAAGTTCAATATCCATCTTAACAATATGTGATGGACTGCACTCCTGTATTCATACTATACACACTATTGTAATAATCTTTGTACCAGCCATGCCCCATGAGTTATTTTAAAAACTCATAATTTGGTGATCAGTAATATCATAGTAAAATACACATTCTTTTCTACATGCAAAGTTATGAACATAAGCTGAAATAATGACTGAAGTGTGTTACCCAGGTAAGTCTGGGGAATGGCTAAACCAGTTTCTCAAAGACAAAAGACAAGCTGATGCCCCAGCGAGGTGGCAGGAAAAATAGTGGACCATCACTTCCAAAGTGGCTATTTTTTGGCAAGAAAGGCAGCAGGGACAAAGAGATCTGCATGTTAGCAAAGAAACAGCATGAGGTCTCATTTCTCCACCATACCCCGTGTCTTTTGGTTTTCAGTTGGAAATGCTTTTCAAAGAGGGACTGAAACTATAAAAAGAAGGGGCAAACACCCCAAGACCTCCCTCCTCCCTCTCCCTGTCTATCTCACTCTTTGCGCCTGAGAAGAGAAAAGAAGCAGCCATTGGACTCTGGGGGAGAGGTCCTGACCTAAACAGTTTGGTCAGTAATGCTGTTGGAAGCATGTGGTGAAAACTTTGCTTAAATCTAATATAGTGTGGTAAATTAGACACTAGAAAGCATTTTATCTTTATTTTTCTTGTTGCCATTTCTGACCCTTATGCCTCATTGCTTGTACTCACTTAAAATCTTGTTGTAGTTAATAAACGTGTTTTACTTTTTCATCTAATCCAGTGTGTTTAAATTGAAGTATCTGGCTAACTCCATTGGGGTCGCAACTGTGTGTGTATATTATTCTCTTAAAAGAATCATGGACTTAATATATTTGGACTGTCCAGGAGAGGACTGGGAAGCACAGGACATACATTTCTGGAAGAAAATCTGGGCGTGTGTTGGGGATCACCCTGCAGTATAATTAAGGCTGGTGACAACCAGGGTGTGACAGGCTGCAGTTACACAGACATTCAGGGTGTGGCTTGCCGCCTGGAAGGCTGTGCAGGTGGAAGCCAATGTAACAAGGCAATGTAAAGCACTCAAGGTGGCAGGGCAGGGGTGACACAGCCCCTCACTGATCTAGATTGCACCCCAGAATATCACAATGCCTCAGCGAGCAGGGCTTTTATATAGCTTGCTCTTTCAAATGAGAGTTACACTTTAAGCACTGGTGTAACAATTTTAAGTGAGTCTCAAGTGTGGTGACGAAAAAGTCAGAGAGGTTACAGTTTGTTGCATCCCAGTATGTCACACCATACTATCACGCAAAATAGACTGGTTTCCAGCAATGAATTTGTCAGTGCTTGGCTGAGGCCTAAAGTCTTGGCTAGAGCGGGCACCTGATCTGTCAGCATCACAATATTTATAAAAAAGAAGTTGGAAAAAAGCTCAGGTTTAGAGGTTCAATAATAACAGAAATAGTATCAATGGGATCAGTTCTATCCTCCTTCTTCCTGATGAGTACTATTACTCATGTAAAAAGGCTCATTGATGTGAAAGGGACTACTCATTTAATTAAGTACTTCTAAATGTGCATAAAGGTTGCAGAATCAGGCAAATTGTTACTGGTAACAACATATTAGCAATATTAAACTAATGCCACCAAATACTAATATTAATATGACTAATAATTGCAAGCATGGAACTCTTTAACATACAAGCGTCTACATATTTTTCTGTTTAGGTTACAGATGAATAATTATATATTTAGCATTATACAATAGGGACACTATTTTTAATTTCTTCTTTAATATACATGGACAAAATATGGATCCTTTTTCAATTTGACAGTCAGGAAGCTCCTTAGCTTCCGAAATATTGGTGCTATCTAGCCACTTAGAACCTGATCCTCCAAACACAATCTTTCATAATGCCTGTTACCATGAATGATTCCATCAAAGTCAGTAAATACAGGAGTTTCCAATTACCAGTAATGTGTTTAAACAACTAGACCAGAAATGCATCACAATTAATTGATTTACTAGATATATAGTGTCTCGTGGTAATTGTTCTTGCTTCAGCAAAATTCTGATCATAACTATTTATTGAATACACTCAAAGCTCACATGTAGAATGGTGTTAATCTTATTATATTTCCTTTGCATAGGTAGTAGAGTTTTGATCCATACTCAATCCCCAGAATGTTAGGGGTGTCCATCTGATATTCTGGCTTGGACCAAAGTTATAGTTTGTCTCCTGATCTACATACAATCTTACATTAAATATGGCGTTTCTTGTCCAATATTTTAGTCCAGGTCCATCATCTAAGGGCATGTCTATACCACTGGGGATCGACGCTGTGGTGATTGATGCACCGGGGTCAATTTAGTGGGTCTAGTGAAGACCCGCTAAATCAACCGCAGATCACTCTCCTTTGGACTCTGGTACTTCAGTGGGAAGAGAAGCGTAAGGTAAGTTGGTGGGAGAGCATCTCCTGACGACCCAGTGAGGCGTACACACTGCAGTAAGTTGATCTAAGCTACGTCAACTCCAGCTATCAGAGGGATAGCCGTGTTAGTCTGAATCTGTAAAAAGCAACAGAGGGTCCTGTGGCACCTTTGAGACTAACAGAAGTATTGGGAGCATAAGCTTTCGTGGGTAAGAACCTCACTTCTTCAGATGCAAGTAATGGAAATCTCTAGAGGCAGGTATATATCAGTGTGGAGATAACGAGGTTAGTTCAATCAGGGAGGGTGAGGTGCTCTGCTAGCAGTTGAGGTGTGAACACCAAGGGAGGAGAAACTGTTTCTGTAGTTGGATAGCCATTCACAGTCTTTGTTTAATCCTGATCTGATGGTGTCAAATTTGCAAATGAACTGGAGCTCAGCAGTTTCTCTTTGGAGTCTGGTCCTGAAGTTTTTTTGCTGTAAGATGGCAACCTTTACATCTGCTATTGTGTGGCCAGGGAGGTTGAAGTGTTCTCCCACAGGTTTTTGTATATTGCCATTCCTGATATCTGACTTGTGTCCATTTATCCTCTTGCGTAGTGACTGTCCAGTTTGGCCAATGTACATAGCAGAGGGGCATTGCTGGCATATGATGGCATATATAACATTAGTGGACGTGCAGGTGAATGAGCCGGTGATGTTGTAGCTGATCTGGTTAGGTCCAGTGATGGTGTTGCTGGTGTAGATATGTGGGCAGAGTTGGCATCGAGGTTTGTTGCATGGGTTGGTTCCTGAGTTAGAGTTGTTATGGTGCGGTGCGTGGTTGCTGGTGAGAATATGCTTAAGGTTGGCAGGTTGTCTGTGGGCGAGGACTGGCCTGCCTCCCAAGGTCTGTGAAAGTGAGGGATCATTGTCCAGGATGGGTTGTAGATCACTGATGATGCGTTGGAGAGGTTTAAGCTGAGGACTGTAGGTGATGGCCAGTGGAGTTCTGTTGGTTTCTCTTCTGGGCCTGTCTTGTAGCAGGAGGCTTCTGGGTACACGTCTGGCTCTATTGATTTGTTTCTTTATTTCCTTGTGTGGGTATCGTAGTTTTGAGAATGCTTGGTGAAGATCTTGTAGGTGTTGGTCTCTGTCTGAGGGGTTGGAGCAGATGCGATTGTACCTCAGTGCTTGGCTGTAGACGATGGATCGTGTGGTGTGACCGGGGTGGAAGCTGGAGGCATGAAGGTAGGCGTAGCGGTCGGTGGGTTTTCGGTATAGGGTGGTGTTAATGTGGCCATCGCTTATTTGTACGGTGGTGTCCAGGAAGTGGACCTCCTGTGTAGATTGGTCCAGGCTGAGGTTGATGGTGGGGTGGAAGCTGTTGAAAGCATGGTGGAATTCTTCCAGGGCCTCCTTCCCATGGGTCCAGATGATGAAGATGTCATCAATATAGCGTAGGTAGAGAAGGGGCATGAGTGGACGGGAGCTGAGGAAGCGTTGTTCCAGGTCAGCCATAAAAATGTTGGCATATTGTGGGGCCATGCGGGTGCCCATAGCGGTGCCACTGGTCTGGAGGTATATATTGTCACCAAATTTGAAATAATTGTGCGTGAGGATAAAGTCACAGAGCTCAGCAATAAGTTGTGCTGTGTCATCATCAGGGATACTGTTCCTGACAGCTTGTATTCCATCTGTATGTGGGATGTTAGTGTAGAGAGCTTCTACATCCATGGTGGCTAGGATGGTGTTTTCTGGGAGGTCACCAATGCATTGTAGTTTCCTCAGGAAATCTGTGGTGTCACGGAGATAGCTGGGAGTGCTGGTGGCGTAGGGTCTGAGTAGGGAGTCCACATATCCAGACAGTCCTTCAGTGAGAGTGCCAATGCCCGAGATGATGGGGCGTCCAGGATTTCCAGGTTTGTGGATCTTAGGTAGTAGATAGAATAACCCCGGTCGGGGCTCTAAGGGTATGTTGATTTGTTCCTGTGTTAGTGTAGGGAGTGTCCTGAGTAGATGGTGTAGTTTCTTAGTGTATTCCTCAGTGGGATCTGAGGAAAGCGGCCTGTAGAATTGGGTATTGGAGAGTTGTCTGGCAGCCTCCTTCTGGTAGTCAGACCTGTTCATGATGACAACAGCACCTCCCTTATCAGCCTCTTTGATGATAATGTCAGGGTGGTTTCTGAGGCTGTGGATGGCATTGCGTTCTGCACGACTTAGGTTATGAGGCAAGCGATGTTGTTTTTCCACAATTTCTGCCTGTGCACGTCGGCGGAAGCATTCTATGTATAGGTCCAGACTGTCATTTCGACCCTCAGGAGGAGTCCATGTGGAGTTCTTCTTCCTGTGTTGTTGATGGGAGGGTATCTGTGTATCAGTGCGCTGTTCAGTGTTATCATGAAAGTATTCTTTGAGTCGGAGGCGGCGAAAGTAGGCTTCCAGATCACCACAGAACTGTATCATGTTCGTGGGGGTGCTGGGGCAAAAGGAGAGTCCCCGAGATAGGACAGACTCTTCTGCTGGGTTGAGTGTGTAGCTGGATAAATTGACGATATTGCTGGGTGAGTTAGGGGTACCCCTGTTGTGGCCTCATGTGGCAGGTAGGATTTTAGACAGCTTACGGTCCTTTTTCCTTTGTAGAGAGGTGAAGTGTTTAATGTAGATCTCCTGTCTTATTTTAGTAAAGTAATAACTCCAGCTATGTTATTCATGTAGCTGGAGTTGTGTAACTTAGGTTGACTTACCCCCATAGCGTAGACAAGACCTAACTTTGATGAATTTTTAAAATCCTCTTCAGTTTGCAGTTTTACCTTGACTTACAGTATAAGTTTTGAGTTTCTTCTAACCCAGTACAGAGAAGCTGAAATCCAAAATTACACTGGTGATTTCGGCTGAATGTGCACTACAAATTGTTTGCAAGGTTTCCTGGCTCTAGCAATATGAGCAAATGTCACAGATTTAATTTCCAAATCAAGATAAAACTTAGTCCTGACAAATCTGTACAAGCCCAGAGATAAGAAAAAATATTGTAAGTTGTCATAAAAGATGAGAAAAGTTGTATCATGTCCATGTTCAAACCTGAACCTAGTCAACTTTCATAGTGTTTTCAGTACTGTTTTGTTGTAAAATGTTCCCAAAGCTTTGCTGCTTTATTATGCTATTTTCCTGGGTATTTTTTCTAAGTCAGCAATTAGCGGCATAGATGCTGCCAACTTCTATCTTTCTTTTTTTCAAGGGTGTCTTTTGTACCTCACATGCAGTACTGAAGATCTCCCTGTTTTTCCACCTTTTAAACTCTTCCTCTTTTTCTCATGTCTGTGAATCTTTGGTGTGGCAACCTCTGTGTTCCTGATGTGCATGGCACTATGTTCCTATGAATGTGTGTGGTTGTTTTGTAACCTGAACAAATGGGAGCTCAGATAGACCACTGGCTCATATTCATTTGTTACATAGACCAGGAGGATATGAACCCATACTCCCAGAATCTCTTGATATTTTGTGACTTAAGCTATCTGATGGTTTTCCTGTTCTGGGGTTTTGTGTGTGTGTGTGTGTGTGTGTGTGTTCCTGTTCTGGGGTTGTGTGTGTAAGTAAACTTATTCTTCAATGTTGAGAAACCCCCATGGTTATTATGTAAAGAGAAAACAGACATGAAAATAAAGAACTGAATCCCACAACATATAGATTCACTCCGTTCTTTTTCTCTTTGATTTAACATAAGATTTGGAATGAATTGCTCAATCATCTCAGTGAATTATTCCCACTCTTTCCCCCCCATTTTTTAGAACATTTAAATACGATGGCCTCCTTCCTTCCCCCTCCCCCGTCCCATTCGTTAACGATTTCCTTCTTAGATTGCTACCATTTCAATTTGTCTCCTCTCTCTCTCAGCCCCAATGCCTTTGATGGTACTTTTGCTTCTCTCCCCCTCACCCTTGAGGAATTAGTTTTAAGTCACACAGCTCCAATGATTGAAAGCCATCAGCTGTGCAAATTGCAGTAGGATCAAGTGGTAGCTGGAGCTACAGCAAAATGTTGCTTAGCAACATGGATATTGAACCCTATTATGTGGGATTATATGCTTTTATATGACAACCAAGCAAAGATATGAATGGAAACATGTTATTTTCTGACAATGGGGTAAATAAAGGAAGATACCCCTCCACTGATATTAATGGCCTAAAAAAAACTTTACAGGGAACACTTGGGAAATATATTTGCAGATGCTGCCCCCATCTGAAAATATTTTGAGTGGATTTATGGGCATAAAAATGCCTACCTTGTTATTGTTGTTCTACTTCTATAAGGCAGGAGGTGGGAACTGGCCATACAGCTTCACCCTGAAGAGCCCAAAAAGGGCAATGGGGTCAGCCACCTTCCCCCTGAAGGAAGATGGAGGTGTATTTGAGGGAGGCCACTGGCCTTTCTTCTATAGACAGAGAAGATGGGGATCCTGAGTCTGTTTGTTTGTGAAAGGAGTCCTATGGGAAGAGTAGTTCTGTGGGAAAGAGAAAAGAAGTATCTCCAGCTTATATTTGTTCTTAGATGACAGATTTGAATTTAGTGCAACTATCATTCAACTATCCGCCTATTTGCCCGTCTCAACTATACCTCTGCAGCCTTTAGAGATTCTGTCTCTACACCATTACATCTCTGATATCTGCAACTGCCCACTTTAGAGTTTACATTTACTGTCCTATAGACAAACTTAAGCATCATGACATTGTGTCATTTCACCAGTGCATTGTGTCAAAAATATATAATTTACAGTACAACATCACAATAAGATGATACCAAATGAGCCACAGAAGATATTTCATATCAATGGGCTGTTAAAATCAGGTTGATCTTGGGGGGGGGGGGGGGGGAAGAGACTGTGTTGTGTAGTGGGGTGGTTTGTTCAGTCAGCAGGCCTAGTTGTCTGGGCCTCCAACTCCAGTCTTTCTTGTCAGTTCAAGGTGTCTCAGCCCTTTGGTACTGGTCTCATTGATAGCAACCCCCAGCTCTGCCCTCCTTGGGGCCAAAAGGTCATATCTCCAGAATGGGTAGGGGGATCTGGGCCCTCCTTTTCTACCAGGTCCTGGCCCAGGGCCTGAAAGTGAAGTGGCATGTAACAGCCTAGGTTTGGCTGGCCCACTTCCTCAGCTTCCCCAGGCCATTTCCTACCAACCTTACATCTCAGTTTGGGACATGGTCATAGTGACTTAATGTCTTTATTGCAACCGCCCTGCAATCTAGGGTTGATGCCTGCAGCCTTCTCAAGTCATAGAATAATAGAAGATTAGGGTTGGAAGAGACCTCAGGAGATCATCTAGTCCAACCCCGTGCTTAAAGCAGGACCAACCCCAACCACACACTGCTCCTACACACTCCCCAAGACAGAGGGAGAACCATGGGCAAGACTCACAGCCAGGTCCCCTCAGCAGAAGATCCTCTCTTGTCGTTGCAGAGCTCCTCTAGGAAATGGCCTCTTTCTTCCCCACCCCCATCTGGAGCTGCTGAAGCTCCCTTTACACTGGCCTTCCCTGCAGAGGCATGCTTGGCAGTGCCAGAGAGGTGGGGCCTCCCCCTGCTCCAGCCCTTCTCCTGCCTCAGCCTTAGTGTGGGGTTTGTAAACCCCGTTACAGGTGCCATTGGCAATATTAGCCCATGAATTGGGGATCCTTTCTGTGCAATTTCTGAATTGTGGGTAATTTTATGAAAGGGGAAGCTGCTGCAGTGGCAGAGTAGGCAAGGAGAACCCTGCTAGCCTGACTGACAGAACTGACAGATCTTCCAAGGATCACCCAAGGGAGGAGTGAGCTAGTGAGAGGCTTTGCATTTAGGATGTTTTATTGTTTTGTATGATCTATACTCTCCTGTGGCTTTATTGGTTAAGGGTGTAAAGATGTTACATTGGGCAATGTAATGTGTGTGTTGATTCACAACTACTGCACGCCCCTGAGAGTGTTAAACTGTTAAACAGGAGCTTCACATCTTTGGGATGGAGTTTTGGGAGAGGCGTATGTTCAAGTACTGGGAGTCTGAAGGGTCAGTGCTGCACCCAGAGGAGCTAGGCAGGTTCCATCACTCGGAGGGGGTTGCCAGAAAGAAGGTCTGAGCCATGGGAGTGTGCCTAAGGACAGTGTATCCAAGCGCATGGATTCCCTTCATAGCAGTCCTAGTGGGTGACCAGGAAAGGGATCTGAGACACCATGTTTTTAGGTTAATTAGCAAGTTTTTATTGAAACAAAATTCAGAATACCGCGGCATTCATGATGTTCATTATCTAAGTGCCATTAGAGCAGCTACCAGGAATGAAAACTAGCTCTCCCTGCTTTATTTTCTACCACTTCAATTTGAAAGAAATTTTGAGAAGGTTGTTTATGCCATTGAATGATGTAGCCATTAAAATCCAGTCCTGACCAGAGTGACATTAATAGGACTGAGCGAGGATTCATTAGTGTATCTCTGGAAGTCAAAACCAGCATTTTTCAATAGATAGATTAACTATAGCTGTTGGATTAATCAGTTAGAGAGTTTTTCCCCATAGAAATTTGCCAAATTTGTCTTCTGCCAAATTGAAAAGAAATTTAGAATTCATCAACAAAACAGAGCAGAAGAAACAATACACTTAAAGGAGAAGTCTAGTTTAAGCTTGGTTGCTACCCTTTTATAGCTGTTTGGTATAAACACTAAAGAAAACATAATCCTGCAGAAACATTGATTTTATTTATAATATCCTCTAACATGCGTTTATGTCTTAATTTGCATTTTCCACCTCTAGTTCACATAGTTCTTCTGGTGTGTTTTGTATTACTTTTGTTTTGATTATGGACTCCAGAAAGCATGCATTTTGTGATGTCTTTGTAGCAACAGTGGAGCTGTGCAAGTGTAGTGCTCAGGAATAGGAACTAGGTAAGGCCAGGGGAGTGTTCTACTAATAGAATGTGATATAAAGGACTGGAAGATACCCAGAGCTTTAGGAAGATTTTGTTTTGCTGACTAATACTAAACCCGTCATCAATATTCCCAATGTAGCAGTGTCATTTATATTACACTGTTGATGGTTCATGTATTTAAAATTGTAATTTAATTATTCTGTTCATAACTGTGCTGTATTTGAACTTCAGTGAATTCTTGGCATGTTTATAATTATGCATATATTTTGTTGGAGAAATGTGGCTTTAATACAGTGGCCCTCTCTCATAATTTTGAATTTTGTATTCCATGCATGGTTTGGATTATAAGAGAAATTATCTTTTATATGTGGCACATAAAACTCAGATATTTACATTTACAATAGGACTTTGTTCTCTTCAGTTTCCAATTCCAGATCTTGGTTAATGACAGAAGCTGTTATATTGTTTAATATTCTAAAGTGAAAAAGGCAGACTAGAATCAACAAAAGGACATCACAGCAGTTGCACAACCCTTCACTGTACAAATGAGCCCTGCTTTTAATCTTTTATATTTAGGCTGAAATTCTGGATAGCCTGAAGAAGCAGGCCTCATGCTACGCCATGAATGAGTGGATCTGTTGGACATAATCCTCAGTCACTTCCTTGGGCCATTTTTGCCTCTATACGTGGATTTATAAAGCAGTGGCTTTACAGTTTGTGGCCCCATTGGCCCCATCCCTCTGATGTCACCACTATTCAATTCTCCTGAGGAGCAGGCCGTCACTGAGAATTCCTCCAATGAGGGAGAGCAGTATTCAGCCTCGGAAAACTCACTGGCTGGTGTGTTCTCAGCAACCACAGAATTTCAGTCCCTTTTGTTCAGGGGCTGAGTTTCATCTCTTCCCAATTAAATAGTGTAATGTAAGTTCTACTTATATATCATGTCCTCTCCCCTGACCAGGGGTTTTCTGGAGGAGCCTATCTACTCCCTGCTGGTTTCACTCCCCAGGCCCACCCCTGGGAGTTGAGGCAAGCCTCTCTACCCTCTCCTACTGGGACTTTCCTCTTACTGACTGATTTCCAGCCTTTCTAGTCTGCTCCCAGACCTCAGCTCTCAGACCATTTTCCTAGAAGCACAGAAGAGCCTGATCCTCACTCCCTAGCATAATCTCTGAACTCAGGCTGCCCTTTATATCCCGGGCCGGCTCTAGGCACCAGTGCTCCAAGTGTGTGCTTGGGGCGGCACTTTCCAAGGGGCGGCACTCTGGCTCCTTTTTTGTTTTTAGTTTTGCTTGGGGCCCAAAAAGCAGGGAGCCGACCCTGAGCAGAGGTGAGCTGCGGCGGTGGGGGGCGCGGGGAGGGCCACAGGAAGTAACCCTGATGGGGCGGGGGGCAGAGGAACCACTCCCCCCCCAGCTCACCTCCACTCCACTGCTGCCTGCTCCCCAGAGCGTGCCGCCGCTCCGCTTCTCCCCCCTCCCTCCCAGGCTTGCCTGGGAGGGAGGGGTAGGAGGGGAAATGTGGCACGCCGGTGGGAGGAGGCAGGGCTGGGCATTTGGGGAAGCGGTTGGAATGGGGCGGAGAAGGGGGGGGAGGGGCCACTGGAAATTTTTTTTGCTTGAGGTTGCAAAAAACTTGGAGCCGGCCCTGTTTATATCCCCACAGGCCTGGGTCTACATCACCATCTTCTGCCATGTGCCTCCAGAACTTATTCCTTTCACCTGGGAAGGTGGGCAGAGTCTGGGACAGGGTGTCGCTGAGTCCCAGCCCCTCTAAAAGGCCAGCTTATTCTGTGACACAATCTTTTCTGCTTTGTCTACAAATGTCAAGCACTAGAGTATCTATTTTTTTAATAATAAATGGCATATCGATTGTTAGCAGAATTTAGTGTATATATACACATCTCTTTTCAATACAATGGTATAGATTTATTGTATATTCAGGTTCGTGCTACAAATGCTTTGAATATATGATGATATGCCTGCAATCCTGCTCCACTGAAGTCAATAGCAAAACTCCTTTCGACTTCAGTGATGCATGCTTGGGCCTAGTCCAACGCTCACTGAAGTTGATGGGATGTTTTCCATTTACTTCAATGAGCTTTGTACTCCATTGAACAGTGGGAGAAGGGAGTCATCCTTCATTAGGCTCTCCATTAGGCTCAAGCATAGCTAGTCACGTTCCGATCCTTCTGTCTTTGGGATTCCATAACCTGGCAAGGAAACAGGTAATGGAGCAGCCAGAGATGCTCTCTCCCTGCTTCCCTGTGATACCAGTTGGATGCTGTTGAGCAGTTATGCCAGGAAAAGATAGCAGCTGCTCAGATCACACAGCGCTCACATCGGAGCTGCCCCTGGGACTGCAGCGGAAAGTAGTGGGAGGCAGATGCAGAGATGGTGCTTCTGGGCCATAGGTTAGATACCAGTGATTTATAAGTCACTCATCAACATGGTATTTATTCTGTACCAAGACTAAAGTGTGGTTTATGAGCACAGTTGTAACACACTGCAACCCTGTTACCTGCAGGTATGGATGTAAACTACATAACAATTGTGTTTGTTTGAAAACTGGTTCACATATAGTTACAAAGCCTAACATGGCCAGGGTCTCTGACACCTGTGGCCAGCAAAAGCTTCCTATTAGAGCTATCAGGCAGCAGACCTAGAGTGAAAATTTTCTGTTAAAATAAAACTTACCAGGGATATGTTATGAATTTCCAATACTGATTTTTAATAGAAAATACTATTTCATAGCTTCTGCAGCTGTCAAGGAACGTAATAGAAAAGCACAGCAGCTGGAGAGGAGGGAGAGAGGGAATAGTTGGATCAGCAACCCTGAAGAAGAGGCAAGAGGTGGATTAGTGGCAGAAAATAGTGGAGATAGAAATGGGGGAAAATAAATAGTAGCTAGGAATCAATGCTGCCATGGGTTATAAATAATGTCATAGATCAAAACCACATCTATTGGAATGCAGTGATCCATCTCTGGGTTCAGGTGACGTTCACAAATCATTCATGCTTTCTCTTGTGCTTTTGAGAAGCACAGTATTGCCAGTCCCAGCTGTTTAAAAATCATGAGTTGGGACTCAAAAAATCCTGAGATTGTCTTAAAAATCCTGATAGATAGGGATTGTCTTTGCCTTCTGGTTTCTGAGCCAGTATGCTACACTCAGTTCACATTTTCAAGGTTTTCTCTGCAAACCAGAAGGCCTAGAAACTTATTTTTAAAATGAAACCTGAGATTTTCACCTGATCACTTCAGGAGCTGGGTCTTTAAAATAAAATGCCAAATATTGAAAGACTGCAGATTAAAATAAAGAGAGTTGGCAATACTGCACCTACAGAATCTCATCAGAGAACGGCAGCCTTAAGATACACAACTGTCTATATATTTATGGAATGCTATTCTACAATGTAGTGTAATCTGATATAACTTGAAATCTAGTATGAAACCAACATATGCTTAAGCAATGTGTACAATGTTTTATAATGGTCTGATACAGACAAGTGCATTCAGCGTGTATTCCTTTTGCTTTGTGACTTCCAACTAAACAGACTATATCCATTGTTAGTAATTATATAGGGTTAGAGGGAGTAAGCCTCCCACCTCATCCCCTCCATTCTGTGAATCAAAGCTATCCACATATCAGCTGTGGATACTTGGGGACTCACAGGAACTGTGCACAAGATGCTTCTGCAGGGAGCAGCTGGTCAAGAAGCGGGTAGAAATTAGGCAAAGTGGGACTACTGACAAAAGTAAGGCCTTGACCCTGCAACTGCATGTGGACAGGCACAGGGGTACACAAGAGGCCTAAATGTTTGCAGGATCAGACCTTAAGATGAGAAATATAAGACCAGCCTGTTGTATGACTTTAAATGATCATTTTAATTGATTTTAAATGGTTAATGCTTCCAGAAGCAAATCAGTTTTGGAGGTGTATACATGTGCTGGTTAGAAAAGCAGCCCTTTCAAATCAGCTTCGATTTTTATTTTACATATTATTGTGTTAAAATAAACTGAACAATTTAAAATATTTGTTTTAACTGTGGGGTTGTTGCTTTGTTTTGTTTTCATTTTCCTTCCTCTTACTCAAGCTATTGTTTCTTAACGCCACTTCTGGCATATGCAGGGTTATTTTTTGGTTATCTTCAGGCACACCTCTATTCTGGTCTTTATCATTAATCTATAGTATTCACTTCCTCATTCCTATTACAGTATTTCAGTTCCTAAGGAGTTCAAAAGCCTGCAGATTTAGTTTCCTTTTATTTTAGCTACATACAGCAGTGGGTGCTAGTATTATGATGCAAAAGTGACCATAGAGTTGCATTCCTGTGACAGATATGCAGGAAATAGGAAACTGAGGGTTAAAGGCTAATGATGGCATAATAAAGGAGCTGATTATTCTCATGAATGCAATCACTGTATGGAATTATTATGAAACTCAAAGTGAACCATTGTGCATCCCCACAGAGATAGTATAATGGCATTCATGTATAATGATATAAAAAGAAAAACAATTAAAATAATTACTACATAAAAATAGAACTAGTTAAAAGTAGTCTTGCATGCAATTTAAAAAGCTTTTTAAAATATGTATTCCATATTATTTTGTCCCTGATTTAAATTAAAACAAAAATGCCATTGTGCAAGTGGAATAATGAACAGTGTGTGCGGTCACAAAGATATGTACACATATCTTGGATGCTAGAGTCACTTGGCCTTCAGTTCTGTGTTTCACAGCTCCCCTGAGGCATAAATTTTATATCTTTACAATTGCATACTCTGTTTTATGTTTCCTAATTTCTCTCTCCCTCTGTTATTTGCCTTCTGACTGAATGTTTTAATGTATTTACCATAAAACGTCTGTACTGTTTTCTGCAGTACTGCCATCCATCTTATTTAGAGCCTGATCCAAAACCCAGTGAAGTCAATGGAAAAGACTCTCATTGATTTCAATAGCTCTGGATTCAGAGGCCCTTAATTCCCTAGGGAATTTTGGGACAATCTGTGTAAAACATACTGATTCTTCAGTACCTTATTCCTGTGAGTAGTCATTACTCAAGTGAGTAATCCATTAGACATTAATGGCAGGGGAAAGGGCAGTAAGTAAGTGGAAGCAGGATTTAGCCTTCTGGCCCTGATGTGTTTCCAACCCTCCCACCCCCAGAAAGTCTGCATATGGCAAATAGCCAAGGAACCAAATTTGCTACTATTTTTTCTGTATTATCAGAGGACCAAATGCCATAATTGTGCAAGCCCAATTAAATGACCTATGCACAAAGGCGTTCTGTGAGTGATTCAGCTCTCCTCCAATGCCCAGATTATAGGATGCTAATAGAGCCCTATATACGGAGATTTGGCTGGTGAATCCACCTAATCTTGAATTTATTGACCATACCTGCCTACCCCCATACATATTACCATCAATGAAGCCTCTGCAAAGCTGAGCTCTAATCCACAAATGCCCCCACCCCACTCCTCCACAGTATCTATTTTCTGCCCCTCTGCAAGTGAAACCACACTGATTCCACTGCTTTTTTGGTTCTGCATTCTGGTAGAGAAAGGAATAAGATTTGGGCCTGATGGCCAAATCCTGGTGCCATCAGAGTCAATGTGGAATTTAATCACTGACCTTGTTAGGACCAAGATTTGGGCCTTAGTTAATCACAAATACGAATGTTTTTTTTTTTTGTTTTGTTTTGTTTTGTTAGATGTTGGGTGTGAAGATGAATTGGATTCTTCTAAAAGTACTAATGTTTCTGTGAACTCACTGACAGTGTTTGAGTTGGTGTTGTTTGTAGTGCCTAATATGCTTCAGGTCCTTTATGTAAGCACCATCTGGATGTGTTTTTAAAATGATCCTGTACAGTATGCTCATGCATCTCTTTAGCCAAACAATTTTTGTCACTCCCAGCCATCATTCAAGCATAAAAAAGCAAATATTCTACAGTCCTCTCTTAAATAATTGAATGTCCAATGAGTTACATTAATCATTTTCATTGCTTATCTTCCATTGCACAGTACTGGTTTGTATTCGCCCAGCAGCACTGTTTAACTGTCTACTAAGGACTATCACCCCTAATTCCTTTAGTGTAAAAACATCTATTGAAAAATAATGAGCCATTATTTGGCACTAGACCATGCAAGCGATAAAGAAAATTCCTTTAGTAAGTAGCATTGTGTAAAATAAACTATGGGAGGGCATGGATTTTGTGAATAACTTAGTCATAGATAAAGCTACACTTTAATTAAGTATAACAGATGAGACAGCTTGTTAGTGCACCAGCTACATAAATCTTCATCAGAAACACAGAAATTGCTTCATCAGAAGCAATATTCTAAACATGAAACACATAATAAGTTGCTTCTTATTTTAATGAAAAAATAATTGAACACTCAGGTTAGCATTGCTGATGCTAAATTTGTTCATGATTGCATTATACAAAAATGTGGTGGAAAAGGCTCTTTTCTTTGAGAAGACATGACAAAACGACCACATCCAACTCCCGTTGTGATTATTGTTAAATCTCAGGACAAGACTAGCAAAGTGAGAACTCAGAGGCTTCATTACTCAGTTCACGATGGTGGATTTTGCATCACTGGAAATTTTTAAATTAAGATCGGATCTTTTTCTGAAAGACATACTTGAGTTCAACAATGGCGATTGGACTCGAAGCAGGAGTTAATTTAAGGAAGGACAATGGCCTATGTTATGCAGGAGGTCAGACCACATGTTCACAGTTTCTCAGTCTGGCCTTAAAATTAAAATTTATAAAAGAGCACATAAAACTACTTTAATGTATCCTTTTTTCTTACATTAAACAATATGTTGTATGGCTTGAAGTACAAGATAATGAGTTTCAGTTATTCACTGATACTTATAAATGGGTGTATTCGTGTGATGCACATGGCATCTATATATTTCATTCCATGTATTTATTTATTTATTTTACATTGACTTAATGCTATTGTGGAAAGCAAAATTAACTCATCATAGTTATAACTATAACTATAAATATAAATATATTATGATTCTAACTCATAACCAAAATACTGCACCAATCCTGCTGTACTTCCTTACATGCACTATCAATAATCATGCTTATCTTTCATTACAAACACTGGTAACTCAGATTTCCATCCTACAAAGAAATATGTATGTGTGGAGTTTAACGCACTGACTTCTATGGGACCACTCGGTGTAAAATTATGGATGTGCTTAAGTCTTTGCAGGATAGGAGGCTAAATATATATTTGGGTACTTTCTTCCCTTTGCTTGCTTCTGTAATGTACAGTTCTCATCATTTCATGCATGGAAAATTGTAGCAACAAAGACACAGTTTAAAGACCCTTTGTTTAACCCATGGAAAATAATTAAAATACATTTTTCATTTTAGTATTCTCTCAGGGCTTAACATATTGTGAGAAACTCACAGTGATGCAAAACAAGCTTAAAGTCAAATGTCCTACCCTCAATTTGACAGTCAACTTTGGAAATGAACGGTTTCATTTGCTGACTTACATAACTTTCTACATTTTTTTTTTTTTTTTTTTTGTGATTCTGACATGTTAAGAGTAAAATGGTCTTATCGGGAATCATGCTTTAAATATAAAATGTTACCTTTTATGGAGATATTATTGAATATATACCAAGTGATTTTATCTGGAATTGCATGAAAAACACATTACCAGAATGAGAGAGAAAGAAGGAGAAGAGATTCCACTCTCTTCAGTATAGCTGGCATACATGCATCCTTTTCCTCTCAGTTTTTAAATCTTTCCTTTTATCACCTTTCTTATTATTTTATGCAATGATTTTATTGTCTGGTTTAATGTTTGCAGATGGTATCATAACACTAGATTAGCTCCTCACATCTTCCCTGGGCTGCTGGAGAGTTATTAATGCAAAATGGTATGTTGAGGCTTGAAGTTTTCATTTCATTAAGCCATTAGCTCCTATTATTTGACCGGGGGACAAATGCAGCTGTTTCCTCCATACTTACAGAAGTCTCCTTTTCAGTGGAACAGGAAGGTTCTGCTGTGGACAGGGGGCTGTCCAGGAACAGCATGAAGGGAGAAGGAAGGGACAAGATATGGTCAGGCTTGTGGCTGCGGTAGGAAAATATTGATACATAGATCTCTATTTCCTAATTACCCTGCATAAGATACTTACGCCATTTCAATTCCTTCATCTCCTCTCCTCTCTATTCTATATCTCCCCAATTCCTTGCCCAGGTACATGTGCTCGAGAGCTAGATTTACCCTAGATTATCGGGTTTTTTTTCAAAGTTCCAAATATACCAGTTTAGACATTTTGTACTGTGAGCTCTTAACAGTGGCTAGAGATTGGAAACAAATTGTTATGAACATATCTTCCTATAAATGGGAATGAACTGACAGAGCAGTTACATTTCCCATCTCCTGTAGATGAAGGATTTTCAGGTTTTATATTACTGTTTTCTTATGCCGTGAGTTGTATTTTAATATTGCATCGTATGATTGCTCTTCATGTTGATACTTACCGGTATATTGAACTGCAATATAATATTAATTGAGTTCTACATCTCTTCAAAAGAGAACTATTCTACCACCTCATTCAGATCCCTTTATAAATTGCAAACATTTCTGCACTCTATTGGGGGATGACAAAGAATTGTGCTTCTGAACTGTTCTCTTGATATACATCTGAACATGTCTGCAAAACTAATGCATTCACATACCAAGCTCCCCACACATTTTTCTATGTTGCCACCACTAGTTGCTAATTTTAGTCTCCAAACCTGTTAGCATCACTGAGTTTATCAAAGGTTATCTAGCACCTCTGAACAAGCAGGCATTAGGCAATGAATTCTAACTCACATCCAGAAGTCATTTAATGTTGTAAAAAAGGCCCTGCCACCCTTAGAGCTACATTGTGATACCCTTACTTACACTGAGCAGTACCTTACTACACAAATAGTCCCACTGACCTCAGTGAGTCTAAGGTACTATTTAGTGTTTGTAAAGGTATCACAATCTGGCCCTGACTTAGGAAGACAAACCAATATATAAGAACGAAATGTGTGCACTCATAAATCAGGAAACACAACCAGACAATCCCCCGAGATATTTTCCTTTGTATTAGATTTTTATGTCCTCTAAACTTCTTGGATCAAAAATAGCTTAAAATGTCACTGTATCCAGCCAGGGGGGTGAGGATTGGGCCTCATAATCATATCTAAGGCCATCTCTGTGCATATCTTACAATATAGTCAAGTTAAACAAGACACCATTAGGGAAAATGTGGTCCTCCCTCTCTGTTTCAGAGCTCACATATGTGGTTTATAAACCCTAGGGCCATTTTAGATATGGACATACAGAGTCTGATTAATGCACATTGAAGCCTGTGGGAATTGGAGAAGGCCCACAGTTCCCAACAACTTTAGGGTGGGATTTTTGTGCATTTATCTGAGGACAGCAATTAGCTCTACAATAAGGAAACTACTTAGTTCTAATTGTGCCTCATTCAACTGAACTGTTTAAACACCTAATAATTTTCTATTATTTTTAAAATTATATTTAATGGATAATATTCCTGTTTTGTTGTTGCTTGAGAAAAGTGGTAAGAATTAACTGATGTACTGTATAATTGTATTGATGGAAAAAAGTTATTAGGCATTTTAATGAAAGGAGACCATTAACAGGATTTGAATTTATGACCTTTGAAATGGGAAGCACTTGCTTTATCTGTGAGTCACTATAAATTTTATTACAATCTATATGAATGCATAGGTATTAATTAGCCACAGAAGGGCTTGTCTCTTATACTCTGAATGCAGTAGAAACCCCCTGGAAGTTATAAGTGAAAAAATGATAATAAAAGAATAAGAGTTGAAAAAAATCAACAGAGCTTGTTCCTAGTTTATACAAGCTCTGCATGCTACATTTCATGAAAATCAGACCTTGTCTTTCTAGATCATTACAAAAAAAGCAAGTTGATGAACAAGGTTTTTTTCTATAAATCGTGATCACATGAACACTGGTGTCTGTGTAGGTATATTAATACTAAATACTAAATAATAAGATGGGTGAACTAAAGTGCCTCATATTAAATGAGGATATTGATATAATAGGCATCACAGAAACTTGGTGGAATTAGGATAATCAATGGGACACAGTAATACCAGGGTACAAAGTATATCGGAAGGACAGAACAGGGTTGTGCTGGTGGGGGAGTGTCACTGTATGTGAAAGAAAGCGTAGAATCAAATGAAGTAAAAATCTTAAATGAACCAAACTGAATCATAGAATCTCTATGGATAGTAATTCCATGCTCAAATAATAAGAATATAGCAGTAGGGATAAATTACCGACCATCTGACCAGGATGGTGATAGTGACTGCAAAATGTTCAGGGAGATTAGAAAGGCTATTAAAATAAATAACTCAATAATAATGGGGGATTTCAACTATCCTCATATTGACTGGGTACATGTCACCTCAGGATGGAACGCAGAGATAAAGTTTCTTGACACCTTAAATGACTGTTTCTTGGAGGAGCTAGTTCTGGAACCCGCAAGAGGAGAGGCAATTCTTGATTTAGTTCTAAATGGAGCACGGGATCTGGTACAAGAAGTGATGATAGCTGGACTGCTTGGTAATAGTGCCCATAATATTATTAAATTTAACATCCCTGTGGTGGGGAAAACACCACAGCAGCCCAACACTATAGCATTTAATTTCAGAAAGGGGAACTACACAAAAATGAGGAGGTTAGTTAAACAGAAATTAAAACGTACAATGCCAAAAGTGAAATCCCTGCATGCTGCTCAGAAACTTTTTAAAGACACCATAAGAGAGGCTCAACTTAAATGTATACCCCAAATTAAAAAACATAACAAGAGAACCAAAAAAGTGCCACTGTGGTTAAGTAACAAAGTAAAAGAAGCAGTGAGAGGCCAAAAAAAGCATCCTTTAAAAAGTGGAAGTTAAATCCTAGTGAGGAAAATAGACAGGAGCATAAACTCTGGCAAATGAAGTGTAAAAATATAATTAGGAAGGCCAAAAAATAATTTGAAGAACAGTTAGCTAAAGACTCAAAAAGTAATAGCAAAAAAAAATTTAAGTACATCAGAAGCATGAAGCCTGCCAAACAACCAGTGGGGCCACTGGACGATCAATATGCTAAAGGAGCACTCATGGATGATAAGGCCATTGCGGAGAATCTAAATGAGTTCTTTCATCGATCTTCACGACTGAGGATGTGAGGGAGATTTCCAAACCTGAGCCATTCTTTTTAGGTGACAAATCTGAGGAACTGTCCCAGATTGAGGTGTCATTAGAGGAGATTTTGGAACAAACTGATAAACTAAACTGTAATAAGTCACCACAACCAGATGGTATTCATCCAAGAGTTCTGAAGGAACTCAAATGTGAAATTACAGAACTACTAACTGTAATCTGTAACCCATCATTTAAATCAGCTTCTGTACCAAATGACTGGAGGTTAGCTAATGTGATGTCAATTATTAAAAAGGGCTCCAGAGGTGATCCTGGCAATTATAGGCCAGTAAGCCTGACTTCAGTACCGGGCAAACTGGTTGAAACTATGGTAAAGAACAAAATTGTCAGACATATAGATGAACATAATTTGTTAGGGAAGAGTCAATGTCGTTTTTGTAAAGGGAAATCATGCCTCACCAATCTGCTAGAATTCTTTGAGGGGGTCAACAAGCATGTAGACGGGGGATCCAGGGGACATAGTGTACTTAAATTTTCAGAAAGCCTTTGACAAGGTCCCTCACCAAAGGCTCTTAAGCAAAGCAAGCAGTCATGGGATAAGAGGGAAGGTCCTCTCATGGATTGGTATCTGGTTAAAAGATAGGAAACAAAGGATAGGAATAAATGGTCAGTTTTCAGAATTGAGAGAGATAAATAGTGGTGTCCCCCAGGGGTCTGTACTGGGCCCAGTTCTATTCAACATATTCATAAATGATTTGGAAAAAGGAGTAAAGGGTGAGGTGGCAAAATTTGCAGATGATACAAAATTACTCAAGATAGTTAAGTCTCAGGCAGACTGCGAAGAGGATCTCTCAAAACTGGGTGACCAGGCAACAAAATGGCAGATGAAATTCAGTGTTGATAAATGCAAAGTAATGCACATTGGAAAACATAATCCCAACTATACATATAAATGATGGGGTTTAAATTTACTATTATCACTCAAGAAAGAGATCTTGGAGTTATTGTGGATAGTTCTCTGAAAACATCCACTCAGTGTGCAGTGGCAGGCGAAAAAGCAAACCAAATGTTGGGAATCATTAAGAAAGGGATAGATAATAAGATAGAAAATATCATATTACCTCTATATAAATCCATGGTATGCCCACATGTTGAATACTATGTGCAGATGTGGTCACATCTCAAAAAAGATATATTGGAATTGAAAAAGGTTCAGAAAAGGGCAACAAAAATTGTCTCGCTGTACACAACACTGGTGAGGCCTCAGCTGGAGTACCATGTCCAGTTCTCGCTGTCACACTTTAGGAAAGACGTGGATAAATTGGAGAGAGTCCACAGGAGAGCAACAAAAATAATAAAACATTTAGAAAACCTGATCTGTGAGAGTAGGTTAAAAAAAATTGAGCATGTTTTGTCTTGAGAAAAAACCCCTGAAGAAAACAGTCTTCAAATATATTAAAGGTGGTTATAAAGAGGTCTGTGATCAATTGTTCTCCATGTCCACTGGAGGTAGGATAAGAAGTAATGGACTTAAGCTGTAGCAAGGAAGATTTAGATTAACTATTAGGAAAAATTTCCTAACTATATGGGTGGTTTAACTCTGGAATAGGCTTCCAAGGGAGGTTGTGGAATCCCCACCATAGAAGGTTTTTAAGAACAGGTTGGACAAGCACTTGTCAGGGATAGTCTATCTAGGTTTACTTGGTCCTGCTTCAGCACAGGTGGCTGGACTTAATGACTTCTCAAAGTCCCTTTCAGCCCTACATATCTATGGTTCTATAATACTGATATGGATTGTTCTCATTGGGTTCAAATGTGAAGTTCCAAAGTTTTGCTGCTTGTCCCATCAACTAAGAGGGCTGAGATGGAAGGTGCAGAACATATTGTGGTTGGAAGCATTATAGACTTTAAAAGCTGCTACTGCTGGTAGGAGTATCAGTGCAGGGAAACTGAAATAATGCTACCTTCCATTTTCTAGGAATCCAAGCAGTTTCCCAGTGAACTCTCTACTGCTGGAGGCAGCATCTTTGTAGACAATACTTGGAATAGTGGATATTGTGCATTCATGGTTTTCACTTATACGTTCTAAAAAGAATTCCCATGCCCATTTCCTAAACCAAACATACATCTTCATCCAAACCCACTCAGAGATTCCTATGGCTATCCTTTAGACATCAAATATTCAGATATCTATAAGGTGAGGTGAGAAAAAAACACTTATGTATAACTTAACAGGAGCACGATAGCCAGATAGCAAAAGTCAAATATGCTGCTAACTTGAAATTACCTATGAAAATATTTTACAGCCAGCCATCTGTTAGAGGGATCCCAGTATGGTCTGTTGGCCAGAGAGTTTGTTTATTGCAATGTGGTTAGAATCACATGCAATAAAATATGAAACTCATGTAAAACACTTGCAGTGTATTTCAGATCTTTACTTTCTAACTGCTTGGCAGTTTTCATTGTTTTTCAACTTAGTTTCAATTCTCTGTCATAACTAACATACGCAAATAGGAAATTCGATTATGCCCAAACAGTTTTATAACATGTGCTAGTGACTCTGAACAGAGGCAAGTAGTTGAACCAACTCTTTCCTACACACCAAATAGATATAATAGGCCAAATTCATTCCAGGTGAAACTCACCTAACCTAAATGGATTTACCCCAGGAATGAATTTGGCCTAGCGACTTAAATACTGTGACAGACCCAGACCAGTGAGGTACAGGAGTCTGGTAGAGGGCAAATATACTGGTCACTGGATGAGTAGTTTTCTGTTCCCTGAGTGACCAGAGCAGGGGCTGCACTAGAGTAATCAGGAACCTGCTAGAACCAGTTAAGGCAGGCAGGCTAATTAGAACACCTGGAGCCAATTAAGAAGAAGCTGCTAGAATCAATGAAGGCAGGCTAATCAGGGCATCTGGGTTTTAAAAGGAGCTCACTTCAGTTTGTGGTGGAAGTGTGAGGAGCTGGGAGCAAGAGGTGCAAGGAGCTGAGAGGGAGAGGGTGTGCTGCTGAAGGACTGAGGAGCACAAGCGTTATCAGACACCAGGAGGAAGGTCCTGTGGTGAGAATAAGGAAGGTGTTTGGAGGAGGCCATGGGGAAGTAGCCCAGGGAGTTGTAGCTGTCATGCAGCTGTTACAGGAGGCACTATAGACAGCTGCAGTCCACAGGGCTCTGGGCTGGAACCCGGAGTAGAGGGCGGGCCCGGGTTCCCCCCAAACCTCCCAATTGACCTGGACTGTGGGTTCTTCCAGAGGGGAAGGTCTCTGGGCTGTTCCCCAACCCACATGGTGAATCTCTGAGGCAAGAAAATCTGCCAATAAGCGCAGGATCCACCAAGATAGAGGAGGAACTTCGTCACAATACTTAGCTAGTGTAAACTGGCATAGCTTCACTGATCTACACCCTTTGAGGGTATGGCCTTAATGCATTGATAAAATAGTGTTGCTCTCCACAGAAAATTTTGAGTAGCAGAGTGAAGAGAGAGCAAGTCTTCCTAACTAGTGTTAATTAAAAAGGAGGATCAAGGCCAAATTGTTAGGTTTTGATGACAGAGTCCTGGTAATAGCAGACAAATTGTTTGCAGATTCACATGTATCAGAAGAACCCTGGAAAAATATGACTTCCAAAATGATCTAAAACTATTTTTCATCTATGAGATGGAAGAATGGGGTGCTTTGTAAGAGATTCTTAGGTCAAATGTTGGTTGACAACCTCAGATAAATGTGTAAGGGGGGAAAGGGAATCTATAGATGTCTGTTTGGGTATATACACTATAACAGGCTAGCAATGTGAGTACACACCCACGGTTCTGGTAGGGCTTGTACAGCCTGTGCTAAAGCTTGTGCTACCATGTCTTCACTGCTATTTTTAGCCCTGTTTGCTAGATTAAAGCTAGTACAGTTATGCCTACCTGAGCTGCAATCACATCTCTGACAACAGTGTAGACATACCCATAATTAGGGTGACCAGATGTCCTGTTTTTAAAGGGACAGTCCCATTTTTTGGGACTTTTTCTTATATAGGTGCCTATTACCCCCCACCCCCTGTCCCGTTTTTTCACAGTTGCTATCTGGTAACCCTACCCATAATGTCTGAAGTCTGCAGCCCTTGCTCATTTCAAATATTACTGTGTCACCTGAGTTATCCTATTGAAGCCTTCTTTATGACGAACTTTGTCTTTCAGAAAACCAAGGGCCTGTTACATTGTTGTGTTACTCCCATGTCACAGTGGTATAACCTGGAATAATACCATGGTCAGGCTCACAGTGAAGGTGGAGGGACTACTCAGCATGAGTAAAGGCTCTATATTCAGGCTATTAGGTATCTCACAGGATGGCTGAGAAAATTAAATTGCTAAGGGTATGTCTACACTACGGGATTAATCCGAATTTACAGAATTCGAATTTTGGAAACAGATTGTATAAAGTCGAATGTATGCGGCCACACTAAGCACATTAATTCGGTGGTGTGCGTCCATGTACCGGGGCTAGCGTCGATTTCCGGAGTGTTGCACTATGGGTAGCTATCCCATAGCTATCCCATAGTTCCCGCAGTCTCCTCCGCCCATTGGAATTCTGGGTTGATATCCCAATGCCTGATGGGGCCAAAAACATTGTCGAGGGTGGTTCTGGGTACATCCTCCCTCTCTCTCCAGGGAAGCAACGGCAGACAACCGTTTCGCGACTTTTTCCTGGGTGAACAGTGCAGATGCCATACCACGGCAAGCATGGAGCCTGCTCAGCTCAAGACAGCAGTCATAAACATTGTAAACACCTCGCGTGTAATCGTGCAGTTTATGCTGAACCAGAACCTGCAAAACCAGGTGGCAAGGAGTAGGCTACGGCAGCGCGGCGGCGAGAGTGATGAGGACATGGACATGGAATTCTATCAAACCCCGGGCCCTGGCACTTTGGAGATCATGCTGTTAATGGGGCAGGTTATAGCCGTGGAACGCTGATTCTGGGCCCAGGAAACAAGCACAGACTGGTGGGACCGCATAGTGTTGCAGGTGTGGGATGATTCCCAATGGCTGCGAAACTTTCGCATGCGTAAGAACACTTTCATGGAACTTTGTGACTTGCTTTCCCCTGCCCTGAAGTGCCAGAATACCAAGATGAGAGCAGCCCTCACAGTTGAGAAGCGAATGGCGATAGCCCTGTGGAAGCTTGCAACGCCAGACAGCTACCGGTCACTCGGGAATCAATTTGGAGTGGGCAAATCTACTGTGGGGGCTGCTGTGATGCAAGTAGCCAAAGCAATTGCTGAACTGCTGCTACGAAAGGTAGTGACTCTGGGAAATGTGCAGGTCATATTGGATGGCTCTGCTGCAATGGGATTCCCTAACTGTGGTGGGGCGATAGATGGAAGCCATATCCCTATCTTGGCACCGGAGCACAAGGATACCCAGTACATAAACCGCAAGGGGTACTTTTCAATGGTGCTGCAAGCACTTATGGATCACAAGGGACGTTTCACCAACATCAACGTGGGCTGGCCGGGAAGGGTTCATGACGCTCGTGTCTTCAGGAACAATATTCTGTTTAAATGGCTGCAGCAAGGGACTTGCTTCCCGGACCAGAAAATAACCGTTGAGGATGTTGAAATGCCTATAGTTATCTTTGGGGACCCAGCCTACCCCTTAATGCCATGGTTCATGAAGCCATACACAGGCAGTCTGGACAGGAGTCAGGAGCTGTTCAACTACAGGCTGAGCAAGTGCACAATGGTGGTAGAATGTGCATTTGGACATTTAAAAGGTCGCTGGTGCTCGTTACTGACTTGGTCAGACCTCAGCCAAACCAATATCCCCATTGTTATTGCTGCTTGCTGTGTGCTCCACAATGTCTGTGTGAGTAAGGGGGAGACGTTTATGGTGGGGTGGGAGGCTGAGGCAAATCGCCTGGCTGCTGATTATGTGCAGCCAGACACCAGCGCGATTAGAAGATCACATCAGGAAACGCAGCGCATCAGAGAAGCTTTGAAAACCAGTTTCATAACTGGCCAAACTACGGTGTGAAAGTTCTGTTTGTTGAAAACCCGCCCCCTTTATTGACTCATTCTCTGTAAGCAAACTACCCTCCCCCCTTAAATCACAGCTTGCTTTTAAAGGAAATAAAGTCACTATCATTTAAAAATCATGTATTCTTTATTAATTGATTATAAATATAGGGAGAGAACCGACAAGGTAGCCTGGGTGGGGTTTGGGAGGAGGATAGGAGGGAAGTAAAAGGCCACTGAAAAAATTCAATATAATGACAGCTTTTTGGTTGGGCTGTCCACTGGGGTGGACTAGGAGGGTGCACGGAGCCTCCCCCCCCTGCGTTCTTACACACCTGGGTGAGGAGGCTATGGAACATGGTGAGGGGGGGAGGGAGGTTATACAGGGGCTGCAGCGGCACTCTGTGATCCTCTGCCATTCCTGAAGCTCCACCAGACGCCGGAGCATTTGATCACGCAGCAGCCCCAGCGTTGCAGCCTGCCACCTCTCATCTCGAGCGTCCCTCATGACCTCACATTCACTGGCATCTTTCCTGTACTTAGATACTGTGTCCTTCCACTCATTCAAATGAGCTCTTTCATTGTGGGTGCATTCCATTATTTCCGAGAACATCTCGTCTTGCGTCCTCTTTCTCTGCCACCTTATCTGAGATAGCCTTCGGGACGGAGGAGGGAGGCTTGAAAAATTTGCAGCTGCTGGAGGGATGGAAAAAAGGAGAGAAGTTTTTAAAAAGATACATTTTACAGAACAATGCTTATACTCTTTCACGGTGAACAACACTATTCACATTACATAGCACATGTGATTTCAGTACAAGGTCTCATTTTGCATCTTAATACTGAGTGCCTGTGGCTTTGGTGTTAGAGATCACAGACGCAGGTCCGGGCAACAGAATTCGGCTTGCATGCTGCCATGGTAAGCCACTGTCTTTCAGCTTCTGCGCCCTCCTTTCCCACATACCAAGCAAAGCCTGTTGAGTGCTGTGGTTTTCCTGTTAACCTTCAGCAGCAGAAAACAAACTACACCCCCATCCAATTCTCTGGGATGATCGCTTTATCCCTCCCCCCACCACGTGGCTGGTATCAGGGAAGATCCCTGCATGAACCAAACTAACCCCCCTCCTCTGCCCACCATGAATTATCTGGGATGATCGCTGTACCCCTCCCCCCACTGTGTGGCTGGTATCAGGGAAATCAGGGAAGATCCCTGCTAGCCAAACTCAAAAAGCTCAGCGCCATTCCCCCCTCCCCCCCCCGTGCTTGGCTAACTGCAGGGAAGGATTTCTTTTCAGCCACAGGCAAACAGCCCAGTAGGAACGGCCACCTCTGTCCCGTTAATTAAATTCCCGTATTTCAACCAGATTACCATGAGCGATATCACTCTCCTGAGGATTACACAGCGAGATAAAGAAAGGATGTTGTTTGAATGCCAACAAACATGGGGACCATACGCTGCCAGGCTTTGTCATGCAATGATACCAAATTACTTGCTACTAGCATAGTGTGGTCAAGTGTCCTACCCTGGAGGACGGAATAAGACTGCACTGCCCAGAAACCTTCTGCAAAGGCTTTTGGAGTACCTCCAGGAGAGCTTCATGGAGATGTCCCTGGAGGATTTCCGCTCCATCCCCAGACACATTAACAGACTTTTCCAGTAGCTGTATTGGCCGCGAATGCATCCCAAGTCCTCAGGGCAAATTAATCATTAAAAAACGCTTGCTTTTAAACCATGTTTTATATTTTAAAAGGTAAACTCACCTGAGGTCCCTTCCATGGGGTCATGGTCTGGGATACCGGCTTGGGAGGGTACTTCAGTCAGGCTGAGAAAAAGATCCTGGCTGTTGGGGAGAACGGAGTGCTGTGTGCTCTCCGCAAGCTCGTCCTCCTCCTCCTCTTCCCCGTCCGCAGAATCCTCAGGTGTGGCTGAGGAGATTACCCCCACCTCAGAATCCACGATCAAAGGTGGGGTAGTGGTGGCGGCCCTGTCAAGGCTGGATCCCCACTTTGAACTTTAGGGTACAAATGTAGGGGCCTGCATGAAAACTTCTAAGCTTAACTACCAGCTTAGCTCTGGTTCCGCTGCCACCATTTCCCAATTAGATTCCCTTCCTGGGAATCCCAGAGAAACCTTTCACCAATTCCCTGGTGAGTACAGATCCAAACCCCTTGGATCTTAAAACAAGGAGAAATTAACCATCCCCCCTCCTTCCTCCCACCAACTCCTGGTGAACACAGATCTAATCCCCTTGGGATCTAAAACAAGGAGAAATTAACCATCCCCCCTCCTTCCTCCCACCAACTCCTGGTGAATCAAGATCCAAACCCCTTGGATCTTAAAAACAAGGAAAAATCAATCAGGTTCTTAAAAAGAAGGCTTTTAATTAAAGAAAAAAAGTAAAAATCATCTCTGTAAAATCAGTATGGAAATTAACCTTACAGGGTAATCAAACTTAAAGAGCTCAGAGGACTCCCCTCTAGTCTTAGGTTCAAAGTACAGCAAACAAAGATAAACACTCTAGTAAAAGGTACATTTACAAGTTGAGAAAACAAAGGAAAACTAACACGCCTTGCCTGGCTATTTACTTACAAGTTTGAAATAGGAGAGAGTTGTTTAGAAAGATGTGGAGAACCTGGATTGATGTCTGGTCCCTCTCAGTCCCGAGAACGAACACACTCCCAAACAAAGAACACAAACAAAAGCCTTCCCCCCGCCAAGATTTGAAAGTATCTTGTCCCCTTATTGGTCCTTTAGGTCAGATGCCAGCCAGGTTACCTGAGCTTCTTAACCCTTTACAGGGAAAAGGATTTTGGAGTCTCTGGCCAGGAGGGATTTTATAGTACTGTACACAGGACAGCTGTTACCCTTCCCTTTATAGTTATGACAGGCCCACCCTTAGAATTGCATGCAGCTCTGCGTAGAAGCGGCATGTCTGCGGCTCTGACCCGGAGCAACCTTTTGCCTCCTTTGTTTTCTGATAGGCTTGTCTGAGCTCCTAGACTTTCACGCGGCACTGCTCTGAGTCCCTATTGTGACCTCTCTCCATCATGCCCTTGGAGATTGTTTTCAAAAGTTTTGGCATTTCGTCTTTTCAAACGAAGTTCTGCCAGCACTGAATCCTCTCCCCATATAGCGATCAGATCCAGTACCTCCCATATGGTCTTTTTCGATTATCGGCCTGCATGGTTACCTGTGCTGATGAGCGCTCTGTGGTCACCTGTGCTCTCCTGTGCTGGGCAAACAGGAAATAAAATTCAAATGTTCACGGGGCTTTTCCTGTCTACCTGGCCAGTGCATCTGAGTTCAGATTGCTGTCCAGAGCGGTCACAATGGTGCACTGTGGGATAGCTCCCGGAGGTCAATACCATCGAATTGCGGCCACACTATTTCGGCGCTACTCCGCTCGTCGGGGAGGAGTACAGAAATCGATTTTAAGAGCCCTTTATTTCGAAATAAATGGCTTCGTTGTGTGGATGGGTGCTGAAAAGTGCTAAGTGATTAGCAGCCCCATTTTTCCTGAGCAATATCTGGAACTAATTATAAAATTGCATATTCATAAAAAAATTCACTTCATCTGAGGTTTTTTTATGGACTGATTAGTCCCTCTATGACATGAAAGCAATACAATACAAATTACGTTTAAATTGGTAACAGTTTGTCCATACACCATTTGAAGTAATTTTTAATACCCTTGCTAATAATAAAACAATACTTAGCACTTACATAGTACTTTTCATCTCTAGATCTGGAAGTATTTTACAAATGTGGGTAAGTATACTTATCCCGCTTTCATAGGGAGGGAGACTAAGGTGTAGAGAGGTTGCATAACACACCCTAGGTAACAATGTGAATTAGTGGCAAGACAGAAAAAACTACCAGACCTCGGTCCCATGCCCTAGGCAGCTATTGATCCATTCAACTTGTCCAATGCCACAAAAGCCCAGCTCCTTGGAATACTGTAATAATGCTGGAGTGGTTTTGATTTTTCTTGTATCACTTACTATTGTACCTTCCTGAGAACTAATACTTAATTAAATACTCTATCCTTTAAATCCTCATGCAACTAGTCCCACTTTTTCATAGATTATAACCCCAACTCACTGTGATCTGACTTCCCGTATAACAGAGGCCTTTTGGGTTTGCAAGATCTGGCTCGAGCCTGGAAACTGTCTTTTTTGCTTAGTTTCCCAGACCTGAAGAAGAGCTCTGTGTAAACTCGAAAACTTGCCTTTCTCACCAACAGAAGTTAGTCCAATAAAAGATATTACCTCACCCACCATGTCTGTTTTATGCTTTGTAACATCCATTTGGAGCCTTGGAGCAGATCTGGGATTTGAAATAGCGTCTAATGCTTAGAATGATATTTAAATCAAGAGCCAAGCTAGAATTCATTTCTGCTTCAGAGGTTTTTCCCCTGAGTTTCTGGCAACAAATCTGGAAAAATACTAGTTTGCCAGGCTTTAAAATCTGGGATCTGAAAATAATCTTATTCCTGCCTGTAGTAGTTCCGGGGTGGGGCTCGTCCCTTCCTGGGGTGCCTGGGAGCCAGGCCACCCCGCTACAAAGCTAATAACAGTTAGGGCCCAGACCTTTGGGCAGGGATTGAGCACACCATTGACAGTTCAGAGCTCAGGCCCTTAGGCAGGGACTGAGCACACAATTGGCAGTTCAGAGCTCAGGCCCTTAGGCAGGGGCTGAGCACACAATTAGCAGTCCCGGCCCTGGGTCAGGGCGGGGCAGCAAACAAATAGTCTGTCAGAGGCCCAGGCCCCTTGGACAAGGAGGAGGAGAGACTGCCACCTGGCGCGGGGTGGCAGGGGGGAACACAGGCCCACCCACTCCACTGTGTTCCAGCCCGGGGCCCTATCCGCAGCAGTCCGTCTGCCGTGCAGTCAGTGGGGATCCTGACCGCAACACACTGACATGGGTTCGGGGTCTGCTATCCCCAGGCCACTTCCCATCTCCTCCTCCATGGGTACCTGTTCCTCCTGAGTTTCGTCTGCTGGGTCGCAGATCATGGGCTCCTCCGGGCCCTGAGCACCAGGTAGGTTTGTCGCTCCCTCTGGGCCCTCGGCGGAGGGAAGCTCAGACCGCTCCTCTGGATACCGGGCTCTCGGCAGGCTCGGCCAGTCCTCCTCAGGATACCGGGCTCTCGGCAGGCTCAGGCCCGCGGGAGCTCGGGCACCGGCGTCTGTCCTCTCCCGCTGCCAGCCAGCTACTGAGCGCTGTGGCCTGGCCTTTATACTTCCTGTCCCGCCCCTTGACTTCCGGGGGGCGGGGACAGGCCGCGGTGGCTCCGCCCACTCTGGCGGTTGTTCTGGCTCGTCCCTTCCTGGGGCGCCTGGGAGCCAGGCTGCCCCGCTACACTGCCCTAAAGGACACATAGGCAATAATGCTCAAAATAGAGGTATTA
This sequence comes from Trachemys scripta elegans, assembly GCF_013100865.1. Classification (NCBI taxonomy): domain Eukaryota; kingdom Metazoa; phylum Chordata; order Testudines; family Emydidae; genus Trachemys; species Trachemys scripta. Next base: position 41,617,591 of record NC_048302.1, on the reverse strand, counting down.
ATCTTGAATTTCTTGATATTGTGAACATAAGTTATACTCTCGTTAAATGGCAGAAGAACATTGTCTTTCTGCCAGGCTTCCTGATGGCTAGCGTGTCTTCTGTCTGTGTTGAAACTTCCTCCAAGATGATGAAATATCTGCAGGAAGTCATTACAACAGACAGCCTAAAGCTCCACTTCTCTGATGATGTCACTGCTGCTTTGTTTAGCATATTGCTGGCCAAACATTCACTTGGTGATAGCCTATGTGGTCTCCTTTTTCTAGAAACGCTTTGCTAGGAGTTTTGTTTTGTGCAAAAATGGTCTGTGACTCTATCTTACAAGCCAATGTTGCTCCTTAACTTAGATGTAAAAGAGTCTTAAGGATGAACAATGGAGTGGCATCCACTTACACCAGCTGAGGACCGGGCCCTTTAGTATGGAGGCTGGATAAAATTCCTCTTGGTCTTGAAATGAGATGAGATGGTTCTTGTAAGAGATCAACATTACTTCCACTAGTGAAGTCCTGTTGTCAGTGAAATCAATGGCAACGTTTCCACTGACTCCAATGGGAGCATGATCAACCCCTAATTTCCTAGAGTGCTAAAGAGGCTTTTGACTAGGACAGGTATGATTGTTGTTTCAGATGCTTTCATAAGCATAAGGCTTTGGTCACACTATTATTCAGTGTCACAATGAGGCTCACTCCTGATATTAGTATTTTACTCATCTATAGCTTAGATACTTTGGCTACAGCCTTGCAAAGAGCAGCAAAATCTGGTGGATTTTTTTAGATTGCCTATTGGAAACAATGAACATAAGTTATCTTCATATGACAACAACATTGTATCCAAACATCTTACCACATCAGGTCTTGCAGTCATTTAAATTATTCAACAGTTGACTTTAATTTTGGGAGTTAAGACTAGCTATAGAGCACCTGTATTATGGGCCAAATCATTCCTAAACTAGCCACGATACTGGTTTTATGCCTTCTTATGCTATCTATCTGTATTATGGGTAGCAAAAAGGGAGGGGAAGCAGGCTCTTCAATGCTGCTATGTAATAGGGTTGGCAACTTTCTACTCGCACAAAACTGAACACCCTTGCCCATGCCCTGCACCTTCTCTGCGGCCCTGCCCCTGCCCATTTCATCCCCCCTCCCTCTATCACTCACTTTCCCCACCGTCACTCACTCACTCATTTTCACTGGGCTGGCTCAGGGGGCTGGGGTCAGGAGGGGGTGAAGGCTACAGCTGTGGGTGCGGGTTCTGGGATGGGGCCAGAAATGAGGGGTTCAGGGTGCAGGAGAGGGCTCCAGGGTGGGGCAGGCGGTTGCGGTGCGGGGGGGGGAGTGAGGGCTACGAGTGGGGATGTGAGCTCTGGGGTAGGGCTGGGGATGAGGGATTTGGGGTGCAGGAGGGTGCTCCCAACTGAGATCAAAGGGTTCAGAGGGCAGGAGGGGAAGCAGCAGCATGTCCCCCCTCCGGCTCCTACGCGGAAGTGTAGCCAGGCAGCTCTGCCCGCTGCCCCATCTGCAGGCGCTGCCCCCACAGCTCCTATTGGCTGCAGTTCCCAGCCAATGGGAGCTGCAGGGGTGGCTCTTGGGGTGGTGGCAGAGTGCGGAGCCCCCGTGGCTGGAGGGGGGACATACCAGCTGCTTCCCAGGAGCTGCACAGCGCGGAGGATAGCAGGGAGCCTGCCAGCACCGCTGCATGGCGCTGCCAACTGGACAGTCAACAGCCCTGTCAAGCCACCAGGATCCCTTTTTGACTGGGTGTTCTGGTCAAAAATCAGACACCTGATCACCTTACTATGTATCCTTCCTGAAAAGATAGGTGGGGAGTGGGCAGGAAGTAGGCAAAACTTTGGCACAGCGTCCAGAACACCTAGCAGTAAAGCTGCCCTAGCGTGTGTTGCAACAGCTGTAGATCCAGGTTGTAGTTCCTCAAATCACAACCTCCTTCCCAGGCTTCTCCAGGAGTGGCACAATGAGTCACCATTTAAACTGGGCTGATAGTGATTGTGACAGACTGAGAATATCCTGAACAAACCTATGGAATTAAGATAAATTTTACTGAATTAAATTAAACCTTATTGAATTAGCATTACTAACTTTGGGACGCATTGTATTAAAAATGCAATTGAGTATGTGTTGTTGTGGTATTGTATGTATTTTCTCTAGTAGGGAGCGGGGATGCTAATGAACTTCCTCTATCATCGGCCTTTGAAGTCGCCCCCTAAGGGAGATATGCATATACTAGTTCAAACTGGATTCTCCAGAGACCGATAGACAAAGAAAACTTTTGAATAAAAGCCTGAGTTTTAAACTGACTCAAGGTCTTCTTCCTGAGACAGCAAACAGACAGGACCCCAGATCCATAGAGGGCCCCATTCTTTAAGGGAGGATGGAAGGACTTGAGGCCTCCTAAGACTATGTGCTTGTTCTGAGCTGAAGCTGTAACGAAATTGCAACCACAAAGAAATTCCTGGGGTGGCGTGATGCCTGGTAAGCTTATTAGCATGCATATAGATTCTTTTGTCGTTGATGTTTTCCTGTAATACTTTTCACTTTAAAAGAATAATAGGAACTTGTATGGGAACTTATAGCTGTAGCAATCACTCTGTTATCAATCTCTGAAGAGAGGGCAAGCAAGTCTGTTTAGGCAGATGATCTTTGCTGAGAAATACACAATGAAGGCAGGGAATTGTTCAGCCTGGAGATACCCCAGTCAGAAGGGAGAGAGAGAGGTGGGTCTCCATCCAAGAGCGGCAACAGCTGTGGCGCTGGAAGCCTGATGAGTTTCCCAAAGCCTCTGATCACAGCCCTCGCAAGGGGCAATTAAATGAGCAGGTTTTGTTTAACATCTTTATTAATGATCTGGATGATGGGATAGATTGCATCCTCAGCAAGTTCACAGATGACACTAAGTTGGGGGGAGAGGTAGGGATAGAGTCCAGAGTGGTAGGGATAGGGTCCAGAGTGACTTAAACAAATTGGAGGATTGGGCCAAAAGAAATCTGATGAGGTTCAGCAAGGACAAGTGCAGAATCCTGCACTTAGGACGGAAGATTCCCATGCACCGCTACAGGCTGGGGACCGACTGGCTAAGCAGCAGTTCTGCAGAAAAGGACCTGGGGATTACAGTGGGTGAGAAACCGGATATGAGTCAGTAGTGTGCTCTTGTTGCCAAGAAGGCTAACGGCATATTGGGCTGCATTAGTAGGAGCATTGCCAGTAGATCAAGGGAAGTGTTTATTCCCCTCTATTCGGCACTGATGAGGCCACATCTGGAGTATTGCGTCCAGTTTTGGGCCCTCCACTACAGAAATGATGTGGACAAATTGGAGGGAGTCCAGTGGAAGGCAACGAAAATGATTAGGGGGCTGGGGCACATGGCTTATGAGGAGAGGCTGAGGGAACTGGGTTTGTTTAGTCTGCAGAAGAGAAGAGTGAGGTGGGATTTGATAGCAGCCTTCAACTACCTGAAGGGGGATTCCAAAGAGGATGGAGCTTGGCTGTTCTCAGTGGTGGCAGATGACAGAACAAAGAGCAATGGTCTCAAGTTGCAGTGGGGGAGGTCTAGGTTGGATATTAGGAAACACTATTTCACTAGGAGGGTGGTGAAGCACTGGAATGGCTTACTTAGGGAGGTGGTGGAATCTCCTTCCTTAGAGGTTTTTAAGGCCCAGCTTGAGAAAGCCCTGGCTGGGATAATTTAGTTGGTGTTGGTCCTGCTTTGAGCAGGGGGTTGGGTTAGATGACCTCCTGAGGTCTCTTCCAACCCAATCTTCTATGCTTCTATGATTCTTCTATGATTCTATGAAAGCATCTAACTACACTCTTTGCAGGTAGGACATAGGACCAGATCCTCAGCTATTGTAAATGGCATAGCTCCATTGATATTTCTGTCTAGTAGAGAGACCTTTGTGAAAGTGGTCACTGTGAGCCAACTGGCCTTTAAAAATATATTCCTCTACCTTCTTGGAAATATTGTAGTGGCTACAGTAGCTAACACAACTCCTTAAAGATATAGAATCACATTTTGATTTCAGTTACACTGACATAAATCTGGAATGGCTACATTGACTGCCACTACTGTCTAAGAACTTCTTGTAGACATTTTCAAATCTGAAACTGAATGCAGATCACAGAAGATAAACCTCTGTCATTCCTCAAAAATAAAATCTGTACTAGTCCCTCAAGTGGCAGTGGGAAAGTATCTAGAATGTAAGGAATGGCTTAGGACACTGAGTGTCATTCTGTATCTAATTGGGACAGCTTAGTTTCCAAACAATCTAGGACAGATGGCTAATACATCACAGACCTTCCATCTGAACTCAAATGCATCCTGTTCAGCAGGACAACAGTGACAACTATAAACTTTGTCATTCTTCACTGTTGAAAAAGGCAATTATTTTATGCTGACTTCATTCTTCTTTCCCAATATCTTCAGCCTCAGTTTACATATGGTGGGTTTCTAAAAAAGTTCAGGGTCAGTGTATGGATTGGATACCTCACTCAATAATACTGAAGTGAAATATAAGCCTTCCTTAGAAGGGAATCTAGAGAACAACAAAAAAGAAGATATGTTACCGTACTATAATTCAAAGATACAGACTGATAAATTTATCAGAATCCCTTTTTATACTTAAAGTTCTTGTATATCATGAAGACCAGTTGTTTTTAAAAAAACATTCCCAAGATGTAATACAGGGGGATGATAATAATAGTAGGACATGTTATTTGTCCCCAAAGGTCCCAACTGAGATTGCAGCTCCATTATGGTCGGTGACATACCGACACATTAAAAGACCGTTTCTGCCACAAAGGGATTATGGTTGAATTAGACAAAATAGCAGGTAGGAGAAGGAAACAATGAACAGGAAACCGAGGCACAGAGAAATAAAGTAGTTTGCTGTAGGTTGAACAGGAAGCCTGTGGCAGAGATAGACAATGAATCCAGATCTCTGGAGTCCTAGATCAGTCCTTATCCACAAGACAACGCTTCCTTCTCATTTACTTGCACAGGGTGAAAACCTGCCCCCAGTGAAGTCAAAGGCAAAACTCCCAATGACTTCAATGCCATGAAGTTTCACCCAGAGAGTGTAAAGTATCTGTATTTTCATCAACTCATAGAAATTTATACATTTATACTTAGCTCTATTAAAACTACTACTGTTTGCTTGCGCCCCATTAACTAAGTGATCCAGATCGCTCTGAACTTCATTATTTATCACTCTCCCAATGTTTGTATTATCTGTCAACTTTACCAGTGATGATTTTATATTTTCTTCAAGGTCACTGATAAAAATGATAAATAGAATAGAGCTAAGAACCAATTCCCTGCAGGACCTCACTGGAAACAAACACATTTGATGATGATTCCCCATTTACAGTTACATTTTGAGACCTATCTGTTAGCCAGTTTCCTCCTTCAGTTCTTTATTAATTGAATCCCATATCAGCCACTCCATTGTCTTGCCCATGATCAGTATCAGGCTAAAAAGACCTATAATTACCTGGGTCATTCCGTTTACACTTTAAAAAAAATTGCACAACATTGTGTGCCTATCTGCATATGTAATTAAATATGTCCTGCAAATCAGGTAATTATCCTTCCAACTGGCTATTTGCACATGTAATAATTGATTTGTGTGTGTAGTTACAGAGATCATGCTTGCAAATTAGGCGCACATCTGTACACCTATTTTTGGATAGGCATAGTGTCAAAAATGAAGTTTTAAGTGACTTTCCCAAGGACACTCCCAAGGAGTGAGGTGAAGAATCAGGATTAGAAATTCCTACTTTATATCCCCATTCTCAAACTCTAATGCTTAATAGGTATCAGACAGACTTGCTGACAGATAAAGTTTGTCCTATGTCCATGGATATTTATATACAGTAATAAAATGTATGTGTTTGTAGTGATGGTCTTGGATCTAGATTTATAGCAGAAGCAGATTTGTAATACAGTATTTCATAATTGGAAAATGCAGTATGCCACAGAAAACCCATGCAGAGGATCTATGGTTATAAATCTGTTTGATTTATACATACATACAGTAACACAAAAGCATCAGGCTATGACCCTTAGTTTTATCCTAATTACATTAGTTCTATCTGCGCTTTATTATATAAATTGTACTTTTACGATGGTATATGCTGTATGCTTTAGTAATGGTGCATGCCTAATAATTCTTCTTTTAAAATGTCCTCATAAGCCATTAGAATGCAAACAGAAAAACTGAATGTTACTAATGATCATCAAACATGTTAACACATGAGCAGAAACAAATATGAAATAAAATGTAGAACTCAAGATAGCTACATCTTATAAATCTTCTCCAAGAGACACCTGGAGGAGACACAATTTACAGCTTCTAAATGCGGGAGCCACAAGGATAGAAAACAGATTTGCTCTGAATACAGCTCCTGCAGACAAAAGTTTCAAGCATGACAGCACCAATTCCCTTAACTATGCAATGAATCTTTCCTTTGAAAGAGCTTATTTCAATTTTGATAAGTAATATTGTTCCTATTGGGTTTTACCAATGCATTACACCTAAGGAGGTATTATGAAAACTATTGAGTGCGCATCCCCAGATCCCGAGGGCATCCATAAAATAATGGTGATCTTGGGTCTTCACTTCACTGCAAAGAGAATCTTTAGGAGGGTCACAAATTGTAACAAGTACTACTGCCCTGTCAGGACAACACAGATTTTCCTAAGCAAAATGGTTGGTGTATATAAATTAATGAGGCACTCCTTCATTTCCCCTTTTTACCATATGCCTTATGGTTGTGTTATCATAAAAAACATAACCCCCTCCTATTTCTTACCCAAGTGGAGCCATTCCTGATTTTTTTTTTTAAAGGATTACAGTATCCTACAGTCATTGTCCAAAATCCATGTTTAAATTGCGATACTGCAGTATTCTAGGTGATTATTTTAGACTACTGTAGTATTCTTTTTAATAATGTATACTATCCTAGGGGAATCTCCTTCTTTTGGCAAGGGACTTAGGTTTATCTTTGTCTTTCTCCTTTCATCTATGGTAGGTGTATTCTGGAAAGATGCCCAATACAACATCACTCTTGCAAGGTTTGAATTGGTTGCAGGAATCACTGGGTGAAATTCTATGGCCTGTGTTGTGCAGGAGATCGGGCTACCTGGTCAGAATGATCCCTCTCACCTTAAAATCTATTATGGTGTATGTGATGGAATACACACTTGTATTCACATCCTACACACTGTTGTAATAATTTTTATACAAGGTATGCCTTGTAAGGGATCATTTGAAAACTCAAAATTTGCTGGTCAGTATTGTCCTGATAAAATAGGTGTGGCAACATTATATGTGAAATTATAAGATTTCCCTGTATGATGTTATTAACACATGTTCCAAACCCCACAACCTTGTCCAAGCAGAAGTCGACAAACAGGCCTGTCGTAAATAAACGAATGCTGCCTTAATTTGCATTAAGCAGTAAATAGAGTCATGAAGCAGGAAGGGAAAACAAAGGAAGTTCAAACAGGTGAAAAAACTAGCAGGGAACATCCATCCACATAGACTCTTTGGCTCCTGGTTCTCCACTGGAAATGTTTTTCAAGAGGGAATTAAACTATAAAAAGGAGGGACAAACACCCCAACAGACACCTCTCTCTCTCTCTCTCTCTTCCTGTCCCCTCATTCTCCACATCTGAGAAGAAAAAAAGAAACAGCCTTTGGACTCTGGGGGAGGGGTCCTGACCTGAAAGTTTGGTCAGTAATCTGCTGGAGCATGTGGTAGAAAGTTTGCTTTGCAACTAAGAGTTTCTTAAGTAGATACTTAAGCATTTTATCTTTATTTTTATTATAAAAATTTCTGACTTTTATGCCTCATTATTTATACTGACTTAAAATCTATCTCTTTGTAGTTAATGAACTTGTTTCACTGTTTTATCTAATCCAGTGTGTTTAAATTAAAGTGTCTGGGTAACTCTATTTAAGGTAATAAACTATCATATTGTTCCTTTAAAGGAATGACAGACTTAATATATTTGTTCTGTCCAGGAGAGTGCTGGGCAGCCAGGACATACATTTCTGGAGAAAGATCCAGGGCTGGGGGTGTGTTGGGGTCACCCTTCAGTATAACCTGTCCTGTATACTGGTGAGAACTAGGGTGTAGCTGGCAGACTGCAGTTACACACAGACACTCTGGGTGTGACTTGCATGCTGGAAAGCTGTTTGTGAGTGGCCTGGGGAGGAACTACTACAGCAAGGCATTGTAAATCATCCACGTCTGGATTGTACCCCAGTAAAAGTCATAGTGTATAATGGTAATTGATTCTTCAGTGAGACTCCCGTTTCTCAGAGGAAACTTCCTGAAAAAGGTTTTACCCTCCAGGGAAAACAATCTAGAAAATGATTTAAAACATAATGTCCTTTACATTAAAACAAATTCCATTAGATGAAATATATGGAGAGAATACAGTTTTATACTATTCCCCAGAATCCCTGGCTCAGTGATGTACCTATTACTCACCCACACACTCAAGCAGTACAATTTCTAGTGGCATGAAATTCACTGAAGATGCTCTCTTTAGGAGTGATTCTGTGACAGATATCACAACCACATGCAATATCTAGTCTGGGGACCATTTTATATTAAGTTAATGTATCACTCTAGGCCAAGGATTGTATGCAATTCCAGAGGGGAGGGACACAACAGCTGCTCCCAGAACCAAAAACAATGGGAGGTGATTAATGTGGATCACTTAGATCTGTAAACACCACCAGAGATGTACCACCCCCTGGGAAGATGGGCATATACTGGTTCAAACTGGGTTTTCCAGAAACTAAGAGACAAAGAAAAGGCTTTGTTTAAATTGGCCTTCTGATCCAGCAAATGGACAGGCTCTCCTGTCCAATGCGGGTTGGAAAGACTTTGGCCTACTAGGAACCCATAAGACTGATAGGTGACCTCTGGTAAGCTTTTAACATGTGTATATGGACTTTTATTATTTTTGTGTTTTCTCTGAAATGCTGTTACTTTAAAAATAAATGTGCTTGCTTAGAAAGAGCAATATGCTGTCAATATATTGCTCATAGACCTTGGAGAGAAAACAATGCACAAGTGCTGGCTGCTAAGCAGTCTGGCTTGCTGGGGATATTGCAGTGTAAAATAGGGAGCTGTGCAGCCATAAAAACCCTAGTCAGAATGGAATGGGAAAAGGGTCCCAGCCCAGAGACAGGTGACAGCAGGACACCTGAGACTTGACTGGGTATTACTAAAGTGGACAATGGTGTGGAGAATACAGGAGCAGCTACCCTGAAACCATGACGGATTCTTTTTAAGCTACAGCCTTCTTTAACTGAAGCACTTCTGAGTTTATCTTCAGATGTAAATTATAGAGGATTAGAATAACTGAGTAGAGTGACATCTTTGTGCAAAATACAGTTGTCTGGCTTTATATCTGAGAGAGAAATATTGAAATGAAGCAATTCTAGAACTTATATTATAAAGAACTATTTGGGTTTTTTTTGTTGTTTTTTTTAGGATTTACACAGCCCAAATTCAGCTTTTTGTCTAAAATCAAATGTAATACCAGCTCAATATCTAATATATATTATTGTAGAGACTCACTTGCTCTACCTGGCTTTTCTATCAGGCCTTTCTATCTCTTAACCACTTTGGGCATGTCTACACTCTTGAGTGAAGGTATATGTCTACCTATGCTACAATCACACCTTCAGATGCAATGTAGACATATCCTTTCATGGTTGATTTAAGGAAAGATCCTGGTCCAACTGGAAATAATAGCAAATCTCCATATGGCTAGGCCTACGCTGCAAGCTAGGGTTGTGATTCCTATTGCTTGCGTACTCTTCCTTGCACTTGTTTTCATTGAGTTAGCATGAGTCTAAATAGCAGTGTAGCTGTGGTAGCATGGGTAATGGCAGCGGAGGCATGGCTGAACTGTGCTGAGTACACACCCACTGGTTTCAGGCAGGTTTATTTTCAGCAAATTTCAGCCTTGCCTCCACTGCCCCTACACCCATGCTCAGGAGCGGTGCCAGGATTTTTGGCGCCCTAGGCAGGGGTCCTTCCGCGCTACCAGTCGTCGTCGGCAATTCTGCGGCGGGGGGGTCCTTCTGCGCTCCCGGTCTTCGGGGCACTTCTGTGGCGGGTCCCGGAGCGAGTGAAGGACCCGCCGCAGAATTGCCACTGAAGACCCGGAGCGTGGAAGGACCCCCCGCCACCGAATTGCCGCCAAGGGCGGAAAAATGCCGCCCCCCCCCAAATCCTGGTGCCCTAGGCACCCGCCTAGGTCGCCTAAATGGAAGTGCCGGCCCTGCCCATGCTACTGCAGCTACACTGCTATTTATATGCATGCCAGCTCAATGAGAACTAGTGTATGCTTACATGAGCATGGGAGTCACATCCCTAGCTCTGAGTGTAGACAGTGTTTGAAGTCAAGGAGAGCAGAACTGGCAGCTTAGTTAGAAGGTAGGTAGGCATAGCCCAAAGGTTTTGGTCTTCTTTACACTGACTATACACCACTGTGTCGAATTACTCCTGAGGCACATGTGTATGTGAGAGCTGAATCAGTGCCAAAGGCTCCTATTTGAATACTAAACAGTGCTGGAATACACAGGTTGAATGTATACCAAGCTGTATATTTATACAGCCCATTGTGACTTTTACATTTTGATGAATATGAAGTTTATAATAAAAATAAAATGCAGCAGGAGACTTTCCCCACTCCAATATCAGTGGAAAGAATTCTGTTATACAGCATAGAAGGAAAGAAGTTAATGTTCAAGGTATTGTTCAAGAATAGAGCCGGGGGAAAAAGGGTTTCAAGGCATACAGGTGAAAAAATTGGAAGTTCGACAGGATATTTGGTTCCTTTAGATCCTAACTGCTTTTCAGTAGCAGTTTCAATAAAATGGCCATTAAAATGGAACGTACAGACATAGTAGCTGGTATAATCAGTAACACAGAAGTGAAACATTTCACGCATGAACCTCACACATCCTGATGCATTAAATGGTTTATGGGCAGCCGAGATAAAGTGTTCACTACTTATTCCTAGAACACATGCCTAGTAGAAAATCCCTACTTGTTAGAATCTGGTGGTGCTTTATAGTGATGCTGAGTTCAAGGCTTTAATGAAAGCCAAAAAACCCCCAAGAGAAATGCAGTCAAGCAACAACGAATTTGCATTCTGAAGATTTTTCTTAAAAATCCTATGAGACTTTCACTGTCAGTGCAGCTGGAGACAAAAGCAGGAAGAAACATGGTTCCGAGCCTTGCAGTGACACATTAACCTGCTCGACTAGCCCTCAGCTGCCCCTTTTATGTTTCACTAATAGGAACATTCAGATGCAAAGTATGTGAGGGGCACAAAAAACTAACAACAAATGAGCATAATGGGCAATTTTTACAATTCTCTAAAAAGTTTTAGAAATGCAGCTTTCATTTCACTATCAGCCGTGTGGAAAACTGATGAAATAGAAACATAGTAAATCAACCACCATGAAGCTAGATCAGTTCCAACTGAGCTCTTTTTATTACAGTCACTAGCTATTAATCTTGTGTGTGTGGGGGGGGGTGGGGGTTGATTTTTATTTTTATTTTATTTTTTACTGAACTATTGGAGAACCAAACACAATAATAATCAGACTGCTAATTGAATTAAATTCCAGATTCAAGATGAAAATATCAACTTTTTTTAATTAAAGTTTTGCTTGCAGATTTAGACACTTGTAAATTTGCCAGCAAGTATGCATTGAGCATGACATGATAAAAATGAGAATGAATCAACCGTATTCACGTAAAGCGTGTCTAAAAAGTAAAGTACTTCGTATTTTCTAACAACTTCTCCATATGCAGTCTCCTAAGAGGAGAGCACTTTCTGCCAATACCATCATGTGTATGCTGAGAGGGATTTTTCAGCTTTAATCTACAAATCAACTACTTTGTAAAATTATCATTCAAAATGTTCACTAGCATTCTAAAGTTCATATTACTGGACTTTTTAAATTCCAATTTCATAGTGTCCCCAATTCTGTCAACTTTATTCATATTGTGTAGCAGCACCTTACTGTGCAAGTAGACATATAGAAGACAATGGAAGTATGTGCAGAATAAGGTACTGTTCAACATAAGAAAGCATGAGAGAATCTGGCTCAAAGTAGATGTGACATTTTAGCCTTAAATAACAAAATGTACTCCTTCCCCCCTCCACCCCATCGCTACATTTACAGAAGATTATTGCAAATTATTCAGTTTAAAAAAATCCAGTATTTTATAAGTCAAATGCTTATATATTTGAACCTTGCGTTGTTTATTCATGGTAGCTCAGACCTATGGGGCAAGTGATGCAGAAACAAAGTCAGAGATTTATGCAGCATTTAGCAATGGAACAGAACCAAAAATTCACAGCTCCCATCACCAACTTTCATCATCTGCAACTCTTCAAGGAAATAGCTGACTTCAAAACAAATCAGCAGGGGTTCAGAGGGCTGTATTTCAATTAATCTGAGGAGGAAATTGGGGGTGGGGATGTTCTTTAAAAAAAAAATTAACTTAAACCAGAAACAAGCATCCCCAGTAAATTTCTGCTCTGAGGTTAACAAATGCTTAAAGAAAAACCAAAGACTGATCCCTTAAAAATTTGAAAGGTTGTCATCTGTGAAGAACACTTCATTCAGGTTTCAATGTTCCCTCTATTTTTTCCATGTATGTGCGGAATAAATTTCATTCTGTGCACCGAGGTATGTACCTACGTGCGCCATCAGTAGAAACAAAAAACCTAGATATATATTTTTTAAAAGTTACTATAGAGATAATTACTCCAGCCAGGACAGATTAGGCATTTTATAACTTACTACTCAAATAATTAAATTTAAGTGTAAGAGAAATAAAAATTGTGAAATGTATAGACCAGTCAAAACACTAAAATAACACTTTGAAAGAATAAAATTGCAGAGAATATATGTGCATTGCAGGAAGTACCAAGAAGTAACAACAACAATAATACAAGTATGTGTTGGGAGATGAGTGTGAAAGAGACAGTGTGTGTGTGTGACACAGAGACAATGTGTGACACAGAGACTCTGTGTGTGTGACACAGACTCTGTGTGTGCCATAAAGACTCTCTGTGTGTGTGACACAGAGACAATGTGTGACACAGAGACTCTGTGTGTGTGACACAGACTCTGTGTGTGCCATAAAGACTCTGTGTGTGTGTCTGTGTGCTTGTTACTGGGGAAAGCAGTGCTCTGTCTCTTTAAGACACTTACTGAAAGCTCTCTTGCTGTGTCCTGAGAAAAAATAGAGGGAACATTCATTTAGCACCTCCCCTGCTCTGAGGAGATGGGGTACAGGGAAGGCGGAGGGGGAGCGAGAAGGAGGGGGCGGAGAGAGAGAGAGAGAGAGAGAGAGTGTGTGTGTGTGTGTGTGTGAGAGAGAGAGAGAGAGAGAGAGAGAGAGAGAGGGAGAGAGAGACTGTGTGAGCTGGCTGCTGGGAAAATCTCAGAAACAGTGCACTGTCTCTTTAAGAAAGGCACTCAATTTCTCAGACACTCATCATTCAGACCTCAGCAGCTTCAAATCCTCCTGAGCCAGGCTGTCCCCTCTGCCCTGCTCTGTGGAGATGGGGTACGGGGGAGGGGGACACTCTGACATCAGCTACCTCCTCCCTCCCCAGCACAGCCAGCAGGAGGGTCCCTGGAGCAGCTGCAAGACTGAACATACACTGAGCTCTGCTATCAGCTGGGTGGCACTTAAATCTCTCCTGCGCAGCAGCCCAAGCACGCAGCTTACAGGGAACGCCTAAGCGGCTGCTGGCAAAGAAGTAGCAGAGAGAACAGAAGAGGCGTCCCAGCCAAAATAATTTATGAGGGGAAGGGGGACGGCATGTGCCTGACAATATAAAAATTATTTTGAGGATGATATTTAAAAAGGTGTGAAAAGTGAGCCTCTAGAAAATTAAGATTGGAATTAAAATCATGGACTTGAGATTTATTTGTGCAGACCACAAGTCACATGCATCAGAAAATGCAAATGGTTTTGCTTTAATTAGGCATCCAAAATTAGACACTGAAAAAGCAACAAAGCTGTTTCTTCCAGATATTTTTAATGCAACTGATCAAGTGGTGTAAGCATCCTAATTTTATTTCCAAAAAAAGATTGGGAGTCAGAATATAAAATGAACAAAAGGCCAACTATATTACACATTACTTCTGCTGGAGATTTTACAGCTGTAGGAATAGCTTTTTACTACTGTGTGAAACTGTTATAATCTTCAGAATTCAACACAGTGGGAAACCCTTTTAAGTCCTCCTTTTTTCTTGTCTTAATTATAGGGTAGTGTATGAACTCTGCTATCCCATTAACTGAGCATCTGCCTTTTCTATGCAGAGGCAAGTGACAGTATTTGCTAGGCTGAGCCCTGTTAAGAGACTATTCACTTTAGCTTGAAACAGTATGGTTTGAGCATTAGCAAGATGTCGTTTTGTAATAAATAATTCTCGAAGACCATATTGGGCCATCAATTTTTAAGCAGAATTCTCTATTGATTCACTGATTTCACTAGGGTGTCCTACTTGAACACTGATGGCATGATATGCTATATTTACTGTAGGTAAATTGAGGCCGGATTCCCCTATAAACTACACTGGTATACATCAGAAATAACTCCATTCAAATTAATGGATCTAGAATGATGTAAAACCAATATTCGAGGGGAATGAAGCCCATAACAGAAGTGCTAGCATATCTGATTAAAAGCAGAGAAGGATCTAAATCAAAACCAAGGGTCTAAATAACCTCAAATGTTGGGGAAGTTCAGTTCCAATTTGAACATAATTGCTGATCTCCACCTTCTTAAATGGACCAAACCCAAATATTAGAACTGACTATGTACATTGGTTTAGGTGCATCGCTAATGGAACACAGCTAGACACACACTTTTCAAAGTAATACTTTCATCTCTAGAGGTGCTTCCTTCCTGCTACAGCTAAGCTATATTGGTAGGTCAATATGAGAAATGGGCCTGTCTGATGCCTGAGATGTTTCTTTTCTGTGGATGAATAGATGACTTTGCCCTCCAGGACTGTCAACTTTGCACAACCACTACATTCACTTTACATTATAAGTGGGTGGGGTGGTGGGGGGAAAGCTTTTAAGGTCACTTGTTCCTGATCTGTTTAGTGGGCTGCTCTTTTGTCTTCTATTCATTTAGCACCTGAAAACATGCTCCCGGTTGAGGATAAGGGCCAGGCAGGGATATGTACATCCTGGAGATGAATGCATGGCTGCACAGATGGTGTCAATGGGTGGGCTTCGGCTTCCTTGACCATGGGATGGTGTTCCAGGAAGGAGGACTGGTGAGAAGAGATGGAGTCCACCTGACCAAGAATGGGATAAGCATCTTTTTACTGGCTTGCCAACTTGGTGAGGGGGGCCTTATACTAGGATCAAAGGGGGGAGATGACAAAAGCCCATAGATAAGCATAAAAAAGGCAACCTTAAAGGAAGGCTAGATGGTGGGGCAGGGATATGGAAAATTACAATAGGGTGTTAGAAGCAACAAGAGGGAAATCAGTGGGGGAATCTGCACAACATCTTAGATGTCTATATACAAATGCAAGGAATATGGAGAATCAACAGAAAGAACTGGAAGTATTAGTACATAAGCTAAATTCTTACTTAATTGGCAACACTGATTTGATGGGATAAATCTCATGGCTGGAATATTAGTATAGATGGGTATAGCTTGTTCAGGAAGGACAGGCAAAAGAAAGGCAGGAGGTGTTGTACTGCTCATTAAGAATATATACACTTGTTCTGAGGTCCAGAAGGAGGTGAGAGCATAGGCGCCGACTTCACCTTTGCCCGACTTCACCTTTGCCTGCTCGACCCCCCCCCCACTCCGCCCCACCTCGCCTTTTCCCATCCCAACCCAACCCCCTTCCCACTCCCATTCCACCCCCTTCCCCCAAGTCCCTGCCCCTGCCCTGCCTCTTCTCCACCTCCTCCCCCAAGTGTGCCGCATCCCCGCTCCTCCCCCTTCCTCCCAGAAAGTCCTAAGTGCCGCCAAACAGCTGTTAGGCGGCAGGGGGAGGGAAGTACTGGGAGGGAGGGGAAGGAGTGGGGATGTAGTGCTCTTGGGGGAGGGAGGAGAAGGTAAGGAGTGGGGAGGCTGGCTGCCGGTGGGTGCAGAGTACCTGCTAATTTTTCCCCATGGGTGCTCCAGGGCTGGAGCACCCACGGAGTTGGTGCCTATGGGTGAGAGGCAGACCTGTTGAAAGTCTTGGGAATCCTGTCACAATAGGGGTCTATAACAGACCACCAAATCAGGAAGAGGAAGTGAATGAGGCATTTTTAGAACAAATAACAGAAATATCCAAAACACAAGACCTACTAGTAATAGGGTACTTTAACTGCCAAGATATCTGTTGGACAAGTAATATGGAAAAACACAAAATTTCCAGTAAGTTTTTTGAAATGTATCGGGGACAACTTTTTTCTTTTAGAAAGTGGAGGAAATAACCAGGGGGACAGCCATTCTAAACTTGATTCTGACCAACTGGCAGGAATTGGTTGCGAATCTGAAGGAGGAAGGCAATGTGGGTGAAAGTGACCATGAAATGATAGATTTCATGATTCTAAGGAAAGAAAGAAGTGAGAGCAGCAAAATAAGGACAATGGACTTCAAAAAAAGCAGTCTTTAACAAACTCAGAAAACTGGTAGGTAAGGTCCTCTGGGAAGAAAATCTAAAGTATAAAGGATTTCAGGAGAGCTGGCAGTTTCTCAAGGAGATACTATTAAAGGCACAACTAGAAACTATTCCAAGACAAAGGGAAGATAGGAGGAATAGTATGAGGCCAATATGGCTGCATCAAGAGCTTTTTAATAACATGAAAATCAAAAAAGAATCCTATAAAAAATGGAAACATGGAGGATGAATTGCTAAGAAGAAGTACAAAAGAATAGTACAAGCATGTAGGGAAAAATCAGAAAGGCTAAAGCATAAAATGAATCACTGTAGCAAGGAACATAAAAAGCTATAAGAAGAGGTTCTTTAAATACATTAGCAGCAAAAGACAAAGGAAAGTGTAGGTCTTCTTTTTAGCTGGGAAGGAGAACTAATAACTGATGACATCAAGAAGGCTGAGGTGTTTAATCCTATTTTGCTTCAGTCTTCACTAAAAAGGTTAATGGTGACCAGATACTCAACACAACTAATCTGAACAACAAGGGGGAAGTTGTGCAAGCCAAAATAGGGAAAGATCAAATTAAAGAATATTTAGATGTTAGAGGCATTCAATTCAGTGGCACGTTATGTCATTATAGTTCTGTAAGCATGTCCATTGTTTAGCGCATTAAGGGTGGAATTCTGGTTCCACTGAGGTCAATGGGACTTTTGTCATTAACCTCATATGGTGAAATTCTGGTCCCTAAACTGGATCTTTTTAATCTTTTTGTGCTTTTGTTAGTACATGTCAATCCAGTTGTATTTTATCTGAAAATAAATGAAATTTAAGTTCAAGAAGGTCCCTTCTCTTCAGACACTGGTGTCTGGTGTTCCAAGTCTGATTGCTCTTTGGTATGCACTTGTACTGTGAAAATTACAGTGAAAACAGCTGCTCCATGTGACATTTCAAAGTGATAGCCATCCAACAGGAAAAGCAATGAGAACAGATGTAGTGAGAGACTGAGGGAAAGAAGGAGAGAGAAAGAAAGAGGGAAAGGGTAAATAGAATAGACATAAAAAGTGGAGAAAGGAAGCATAGAAGTATAGAGAACAAAAATTATATGCAAAAGTCATGAGGGAAAGAAGAAAATTAATGCAAACAGAATAAGAAGTGGGGGAGGGGGAAGAATGATTTTCCTGTCACTGCATGCCAGTAATTCCCACTCAAGTCAACAAAAATGTATTGTATCCAATGGCAAATTATTCAGGCTGAGGGCTTCTTCTTACATCTTGTACAATTCATTACATTGTACCAAAGAAATTGAAGGGATAAAAGGGAGTCCCAGCTACTCTGGCTTTAAAATACTCTCTTAAGTTTGTATGGGAAACAATACTTCAATATAGAGAGACTTCACTCAATCATCCCTTCACTCAGAAAAATTCTTATTGCCAATAGATTAGTAAGGTGCATTACCTGCACATTCACTAAAGTGGCTGTCATCAATGCTTTCCTTTCAGCAGTTCCTGAGATTCTGTGTACAAAACATCCAGTTTTCATAGCCAGCCCTTCTTTTCTACCTTCATCATTTTCCATGATATACATTAAAATGCTAGTAGAGAGCTCAGCTGAAAAAAGAAGATAATACAGCTGTCTCCCTAGACTCAGAAATTTATTTCTCAAACCAGAGTCAATCTGAATGTAACAATTCAGGCCCATATCTAATTAAAGATGTCATGAGGTGGGTTTGGGTCATTTGGGATATGTGTCAGGAATATGGTCATAGTGCACTCCTTTAAGGTTCTTCTGTGCTGGCCAAGGTTCATAGAAGACCAAGGAAAGCAAGGCAGAAACTAGAGGAGCCCTGAAGTTGTTCTAACTTATAATGAGGATTGGGCAGGCACCTGCATCTCCCCAGAATATGGAGAACACCAAGGTGCCTTCAAGCTGCTTTTGCCCTCCCCATTCCCTATCCTCCATCCTTGACTCCTTGACCCACATGCAAGCATGGAATTACTGAGAATCAGGCCTCTAGGGTCCAACACTAGTTGCGCTATCAGTGATTTTTCATTAAATTATACAGTTGTTGAGATGGAGGGAATGAATACAAAAATGTGGGTCTCCGGAAAAGCTGCAATATACATTTTAAAAAACCCACATTTTAAATGGGTCTGTAATTGGAAGATCTGGACAAAGCTTTCTGCCTGGGTTTATTTTAAAACATTGATCAACCGATCAGAACTTGGATACTCAACAAAGAGAGACTGATAAGGAGGTCACTGCCTATGTGTCTTCTGAAGGGTTCTCTTGGGGAAAACGTCTGAAGCTTTTCTGAAGTCTACTCTGTGAGCAATCCAGGCACTAGAAGTTAAAGTTCACTTGTGTCTCATTTGGTTAAGCTCAAGGCAAATAATGAGGCACTGGAGGCTGAGGTTTAAAAAAAACCATAGGGATAGATTGTAACCGAGGCTACATGCCTATGCAGAGGAGTAATAGGAAAGAGCCCTATGTCATCTACAAGGATTTTGGGAAAGGTACAAGCCCACTATCTCCCCAGAACAGGTGGATGAGGAGAGGGTGGAATGGGGCAAGGTTGGAAGCGTCTCCTTACTCAAGCGGTGCAGCGGTATCCAGAGGTGTTACAGGCCTGATGAGCTCCCCCTGCTGAACACCACCAGGCTGCTGTACTGGAGCCAACTCTTGGGCTGCATGTGCTCTTGGCTTGCTGAAGCTGGACAGAGTTTAGATACTGACCCTCTCTCACATGCTCCAGCTCCAGTGTCTGATACCTCTCTTGGCAGTGGAAACCCTGCCGTCCAGAGGCTTAGGCCCTAAACTAGTACCTGCTCTCCTAAGCCTCCTCAATCACTGCTTCACGCTCCTTGAGGCCAGGTCTAAACTATAAACTTACATTGGTATACTTATGTAAGGGGACTGTTGCCCCCTTACTAACATTCAGTGGGGTGTTTTGGTTGGCTAGCTCCCAGCACTGAAAGGGGAAGGGTCGATGGCAAATCAGGAGCCTGAGACTGACAGTCCCCAGGGGCAATGGGGAGAGGCCAATGTTCCAGATCAGCCTGATTGACAGGGCGGGCAGGCTAATCAGAGAGTCAGGAGGCCAGGGTGGGTTCCGTCCTCCGTGGGAACTGGAATGGCCTGAGTCAGACAGAGTGGGGCCAAGCTAAGGAGAGGGCAGGGGCCCGAGCTAAGCTGCTGGAAGCAGAGTTGCAGCCCCCAAAGCCAGAGCACAGCCCGGAGAGAGCAGACCTGCCCTGGGACCAGAGCTGTAGCAACCAGAGCCAGAGGGGCCAGACAAGCAGCCAAGAAGCAGGTCAGAGCTGGGAGCAGAGTCACAGAAGCAGCCTGCAGAGCAGAGCTGTGCTGGGGGCAGAGCTGCAGCAACCAGAGCCAGAGAGGCCAGAGAAGCAGCCCAGGGAGCTGAAGGCAAAGCAGCAGCAGCAGCCGTGCTGAGGCAGAGTGGAGCTGGAGCTGGAGCTGGGGCTGGAGCAGTCCGGAGCTGGAGCTGAGGCTGGAGCAGTCCGGAGCTGGAGCTGGGGCAGTCCGGAGCCGTGTGCAGTCCGAGTGCGGTGAGCAGCTGGGGAGAGTGAGGGGGACCCTGGGCAGTGGGCCCAGCACAGGGAGACGCCTCAGCCAAGAGGCCTTGCAGGCCAGACTTGCAGGGGGATCATAACCCCGACTGGGCAGGGGCGACGCTGGGAAAAAGGGTCCTGCCACCTAGAGCCTGAGAGCGTGTGGCCACCGCCAGAGCAAGTGTCCAATCCACAGCGTCTCTGCAGCACAGACAGGGCCTGAGAAGCAGGCCTGGGACCTACAAGGAACAGATTGAACTGCCCTGACGTTCCAGAGACACTGGTTGTAATGTTCCCTGCCACAGAGCAGGGTGATGTGTTTTCCTCTAACCTTTCCCATTTTTCCTTATTCTTTTTTTAAAATTAATTGTTAATTAAACAACTTGTATTTGCTTTAAATTGTATGAAATGATCAGTGGGTCAGGGAGGTGCCCAGTGCAGAGAGAGTACCCCGGAGTGGGGACACCCTAGCCCCTGTCCTGGGTGACCACCGCAGGGTTGGGGGTCGAGCCCCCCAGGAATCCTGGGCCCAGCCTTGTCGGGGTTTATGAGGACTCTGCCAGACAGGAGAGTGGAAGGGAAGTCCTCAAGGGCAGGGAGGCCTCTGGGTAAAGGAAGTGGGAGCGAGGACTCGGATCCTTTCGCTAGCCCTCTTCACCGGGGTAGTGCAGAAGCCAGGAAAGTTCCCCACAATAGCGGGACCATTCCCCCGCTTACANGGGGTAGTGCAGAAGCCAGGAAAGTTCCCCACAATAGCGGGACCATTCCCCCGCTTACACTTACATTGCTCAGGGGTGTGAAAAATCCACGCACCTGAGCGACGCAGTTATACCGACATAACCCCTGGTGTAGACAGTGCTATGTTAGCAGGAGAGCTTCTTCTGTTGACGTAGCTACCGCTTCTCATAGAGGTGGATTAACTATGCTGATGGGAGATGCTCAGTTTCTTCACTGACACGTTACAGCGGCAGCTGCGCCACTGCAGCATTTTAAGAGTTACACCAAAGCTGTAGACCCTCTACTTTACTGTGTGCCTCTTTGGGGATTATGTGACAGTGAAAACAAGTAACACAGAGACGCTGCAAAAGATTTTCTAACCACACACAAACTGTACTCCTAGAGAAAACAAAAGATGTATATGGATCTGTAGAAAAACCTCCCTCCAGTATTCTCATCTTTCTGAGAGCCCTTTCAGCTTAGGTCAGTCCTTTTAGAAGTCCCAGATCCTTTGTGCAGTCTGTTTTGTCAGGTGACCACCCTAAATCACTTCAAATCCCTTGTCAGGTAATCCATTGCTTGGTTGCCAGCTTACCTGAAAGTCTGGGAGGTAGCCAAGTTGTTGTCCAAGGGTGCTTGTATTTGAAGAGGAGACCTTCCAGGTTGATGACCCTTGTTGCCCTGCATTGTTTGCCTTTTGTCAAATCAATACTTCTTATCATTCTAATCCAAGATGCAAGCAAAAAGACAACAGGGAAGGCACAGGACAATTTTATAATCAAAACGGGGCTCACAAAACAGAATGAATGTGAGTTTGATATAGATACATACAGAGATATACTAAATCACAAAATAGTTAGTAACCTGTTTTACTGGCTATTCTAGCAAGCCTAAATCATCTCTTCTTCATTATGGACATGATCCAATGTGCAGAGAAGTTAATGGGAGTCTTGGACATTGGATCAGACTATAACAGCATATGTTGCTGGGTCTAAAGTATAAATTCTTGAGAAAAGTCATTACGGTCCATTCTTAATAGCCACTTTGAAAACTGCAATATTGTGGCCAATTTAAAAGTCTCTTAATTTTTTTATTTAAAAGTCAGTCAAATTATGGACAAACAGAACAGCACTGTGAAATGCCAGGCACCTCCTTTAAGACTCCTGACCTCATTTTTGCTAATCTTTCCTGCTTCCTTCTATCCCGCCCCCCCTTCTTCCCCGATGCTTGAAATGGGCACCAAGCATGAAATCCTGGGTCTGTTGAAGTCCATGGCAATTTAATATTGACTTCTTTGGGGGCACGATTTCACCCCAGGCTTCCAGCAATTTCAGGTACCCTAAGGACAGGATGGTCCAGCATCCACACTGTTACAAGGTGCAGCATTTCTTCCCCTTTGCACCAAGACACTTCCCTAACCTTTCTTATTCTTTGTCCCATCTGACTGCTATTCTGCTTAGCAGCTATATTGAGGCACTACGATTCTCATTTTGCTCTCACCCCTGCTTGTGCACATGCACAGAGACTGGACACAATGTGCCCCAAAACGTAACCACATACAAACCCAAACAAAAATCACACATTGTAATGTGGCAATGATACCTATTAAGCAATAGTCATAAACGTAAGTGATATTAAGGGTCTAATTCTGTTCCCTCTGAAATTAGGGAGAAGTTTGCTATGGATTTCAGTAGGGAAAGGATTGGCCTAGAGTGTAATTCCTGGATTTTCTAGTGGCATTTTAAATCATGCTTACTTTACCTCACATACCCTAATTTTTTCTTCTCTTCACACACACTATGTATGCCTTTCATAGGCTCTTCTTTGTAAAATGAAAAGAGAATATCATGTAATTTACGACTCTTCTAAATGTATCTATCAGCTTGTCAGAATGGCTTATTAAAGGGCCGGGTCAGACAATGACATCCTATTAAAATAGCTTTGATTTAAAAATAAATCTACAAGTACATTTAGACAATTATTATGAGAACAGGCATTCACAGGCTGACCCAAACAAATTTTTCTCATTTTTTTGGTTCATCCACTAAACTGAGAAACTGTTTATTCACAGCTCAAATTAATATAGCAATTGTACATAACTAAAATAATGATATATTATAAAAAATTTATTTAGTGAGATAAATGACTATCCTTATAGATACTATACTTAAAGATTACCAGTAGAATGTATGCTGTCCAAAAATGGTCCTCAAAATTGAAGGGATATTTTGTTGATCTGTTTGAGGGGAAAAAACCCAAAGCATATTTGAAATGAAAATGAAGGCTCTAGATGCATTGAAATTCATAACCTTCCAGTATTTAGGAGACAACTGAACTTGTAAGAACAACAAGCAAAACCAAAATACGACAAAATGGTCTCACTACAGCTATGATCTCATACTGAGAGGGATGGAAAGCATGATAGTGGGTGAGAAGTCAGTCTATCGGTGCATCTGCATTGTGCAGATTCAAATAATATGTATTAGCCTGATCCAAAAGCTATTGATTTCAATGGCAAGACTCAATGAGTGGTGGCTCAGGCCCTAAATGGCAAATATAAGCTTCTGAGTAGTCCCGATTAAGGATAACTTGGCAAAGAAATTAGCTGCACAAAGATATGTCAACATAAACATGGATACCAAACAGGTGCCATCTTAAAAATGGTTTGGGTCTGTGGTCCACACTTGGCAGAGGCATGAAGGGATGAGAAAAGTGATGGATTTGTATTAGTGGACACTAAACAATGTGTTAATCTTGACTGTGAAAGCACTGCTGAAAACTGAGTGTGACAGATCGGTTCACTCAATATCTTCAAGATAGCCTTTCAGTTTGCATCTTAATAAGTTTGTCTCAATCCACAATACATTTTAAAGAAATTAATTAGGTCTGAGCATAATTATACTGTCATCATAGCTGCTAATCCAGGAAGCCTCATTCAGTTTAGATGGTATGTGTCATTTTCAGTAAAAAGTAATTTGCTTACAAAAATACAGCTGATCATTTGCAGACTGAGCATGATGGTGCTTTTCCCCCTCCTCCACCCCCCTTTTTTTTTAAAGGACCGGTGAGATCAGATGTGAATCTTTATAGCTGCTTTTGTCAGGACAGTTAATGAGCTGGGGTAGGACTAGATCAAAAAGCCAGTAGCAATGGGGTCATGGAGAGGTTAAACTTCATGAATTTATTCATTGGGATTCAGCTCATGCCCTCTCAAAATGAAATGTCATCATTAAAATTGTGGATAGCACAGTTGCGCAATGATGCTTCACGAAAAGCTGCTAGAAACAAACTAAGGAAATGGTTTTCATTTAGACTTCAATGCATCACTCTGAACAGAATACATACTCAGAGTGCAGAAATAATGATAGAGCAGTCCTGCAAACAGTCTATTTGTCTGTGATGTTCAAGAAGGAAAGATTCTGTATCTCCAAGGAAAAGTGACTAAACATTAATTTATTTTCTTCTTTCCAGGGAATTAGGAAATATTCTAAAACGAGACCAGTCTAAGTATCTAGAAGGAGGAAAAAGCTCTGCATTGCATCACATTGTCCACCTGGTCAAGGAAGACAATGTAGGTTTTTTTACAGACAAGAACATGTGTTTTCAAAAGGGAAAATCAGTAAGAGATTTTGTTATACTGTCTGAAAAGAAGAGACTAAATGAAGTAATGAAACTGCTACCTCAGACTATACTAGCCTGTTTTAGACCATGTGTTACATTAACCGTAAAAAGAAGAACTGGAGTACTTGTGGCACCTTAGAGACTAACAAATTTATTAGAGCATAAGCTTTCGTGGACTACAGCCCACTTCTTCGGATGCATATAGAATGGAACATATATTGAGGAGATATATATACACACATACAGAGAGCATAAACAGGTGGGAGTTGTCTTACCA